>NW_005841858.1:1678948-1713167 GCF_000455745.1 Alligator sinensis
GGGGGGAGGGAGGGGAGGTGGGGGAGCTGCCACACATTGCCTTTTCAGAAAATAATGGAGCAAATCTTTTTTTTTTTAATTATTCCCAGACACCATAGAGAGTGGACTACATCAAACCAAACATTTCCAGCAGGTAGCTTCAGGATACCTAGTTAAGTGAATGGTTTTTAAAACAAAATTCAAACTGAGCTTACGCAAACCCTCTTTACCTAAGATAATTTGGTTATTCAGGCATGGCGCTGCAACATCACAGGTAGAAGTGGCTATTCAATCATTCTCCCTGAATTTGTGCATGTGCTTCCCTAAAATTGGCACTTCACTGAGAGGAAATAGAACTTCACTGGGTTTGAGCTGGTTTCACTGAACTTTCTGGCCAGTCACTCAAACCTGACCTGTCCACCGTAACTTCATTGGGTGGGAATAATAAAGGTCATCACTGAATGTCTTGTCCCATCAAAGGATGGCACTGCCTCAGTCTGCCTTTAGAACAAGACATGTTAATGGTGCAGTTGTTCATTTCTAAAAATGAGGAGCTGGCTTTGCTCCTCCTAATCTTGTATTAGATGTAAAGATGGTTATGGTATAAAAATGCAGTCCTTATTTTTGCCAGCTAATAACCCATGTTGATTGAGATATCAGCTTTCACTGATACCATCCACTGCAGAGGGACTAATTGGTCTAATATCCATTCACATTTCAACCTTCTAGAAGTTGGCTTAAAACAAAATCTTAAGTCCCTGAAGTTTGAGATCAGCTTGAACTTTGAGGTTCCAGCTCATTGTAACTAACTTCAACAAAACAGATTTATTATGTGATAGCTGAAGGCAATTGCGTCACAATCTAGCCCCAAACCAGGAACAATTCCCAGATGAAGAAAAATAGACTGCATGACCCAATAAGGTTTTTTTTCCCTACTGTTTTGAAGCAAGAAAGCTCAACTCTCTAAGGGTTAAGCACCTGCATGTGGTAAGACAGTACCAGGCACCTTTGTTCCTGCAAAGAATCATACTGCAGAAAAGAAGCGAACTTTTCCTCCCAAAGCCTCCCTTCCTACAGCCTACAGTTCTTATCATGTAAATTACAGAAACATAATAACATGCAATTTACAGCCTCATTTATGTCACTGTCAGCTTGGCTCCTTGATTTTCTCAGTTTGCCAGAGTGACATTTTTCATTCTTTTCTGGAAAGAAAGAAACCTTTCTTTACTGAACTGGCAAATTTTCACCTGGAGCAGACTTGAGATTTTGATATTTTCATCACAAAAAGCTGTGCTAATTGACATAAACAGAGAATTTACCCTGCATGCAGTTTGCAGACGCCGGGGGAAAAGACAACAGATGTGGGCTCTGAATACTGAACTTGTGAAAGTAGTGGATTGTTTCTCACACTTCTGTGTCTAGTGGGTTATGGAATAGAGAAAATCCCACACAATTTACTGATTCATTTTGATGCACTGGCTGGAGGAGTAGTTAGCTGATTGCACGATTTCACACTGATTACACACAACACAATTTTATTTTAAAACTCTTTGCTACTTATATAACACTGCTTAGCTTTAAGAAACACCACAAACATTAAGAACACAATAATTACATATATCAGAAACAATGCTCCGAATGCACTTCCTTCCCAAACAATGCTATAAGAATTAGTGTTACAAAAACAACTACAATTACAACTAAAAGTTAAATTTGAATCAATACTGTTATTTTTCATAATATACTTACAATCCTAGAATTCCGAGAAGCCAAATACCAAAATATGGTTTCATTCCTCAGTAGTACGATTTAATGGGTTGGCCTCAGTAGTACGATTCAATGGGCTCGCCTCAGCAATACAATTCAATAGGCTGGCCTCAGCAATACGATTCAATGAGCTGGGCTCAGCAGTGATAGGACTAAGTCCCCTTCCTTCAGTCCCTTTCAGGCGCTCCGAGGCTTCAGCGTGAACTAAGAGATTCGTGTTCACGGAGAGGTTGGGTCAGGTGATCAATCTGGTCCGGGCTACACTTGCGATTCTTCCTTCGTTGTTCTGCAAGTGAAGTCACCTCCAAATTGGGACAGTAAGTTACAGGTTTTTATTGAGTGAGCTGCCGTCAGTGGGCTCCTCCTACTCAATTTGTCACTACTCCCAAATTTGGGCTCGGATCTTACTCAACAGAAATTACCTTTGTTGAGCATTTTAAATTACTCTTGGGGAGACTTCTTCCATATCACTGTAAATACCCTTTTCTTAGCAATTTGGTTAAAAGGCCCTAGGCTTTGATGTCTCGGAATTCAGGATATTTGCTTTCTTTGTAAAAGACTTCTAAAGATACAATTTAAATTAAGGCTTTAAGTGAAGTCAGGACATTTTTCACGTAGCCCCAAAAACAATGACTTAGATAAGGAGATAAATCCTATCTTCTTCCTGAAACTGGCTAATGGGCAAACTTTACAAACATTCAAACTATTTCATTCAATATGACAACTTCTGCTCCAGATGGTTTGGGCCTACTTCATTTTGCATTTTCAGCCAGGTAAATGAGAAACAACATTTAGAAATCAACTGAAATGCACCTGGCTAAAATCAGAGGGAAATACAGCCCTTTGCGTGTTGTTTATCTTGCAGCACCCTTTATAGAAGAATTCAGGTGAAGCGGTAGCTGGGCTGCATATTGCTGCCCTTTGACATAAAAAAGCCAGAATGAAGTCGTTCATCTTCCAAAGACTGGAAACTGCTGCTGCATCTAGGACAATGGTTTTAGTTCTGACTTTCTCCTTATGAGCTTCACTCTCCAGCAGAAGAAAAGCTGCTGCAATTGTACAGAGACAGAAGGGCTATTTTGTAATGAGTGGGGTGACACATGATTGCATGTCATATTCACAGCATTAACTCCAAGTCATTTACCACAGAAGAATGCTGTGGTATTTTGAAAATGATACTAAGGTAAAGACTGTTACAGGGGGTAGCATTTTGCTACTAGGTTACTCTTGCTATGTTCAAGGACCACTTTGGCCTTCGTGACAGAGGGATCTAGTCTTTTATTTGAGGATATTAAAGCAGGCACTACAACTGCTGAAATAGACACTGGCTGGAGAAAGGTATGTTAGAGATTAGGTCAGGGAAACCTTTAAGCATTTCTTTTCTACCTGGAGGAGGATAAAGAGCACAGTGCATCAGATAAGAAACACAATAAAACCTAATTGCCAAATAGTATTGCTGTTTTTACACTCTGGAATTAAAAGGCCAATCAATTTGCAATACCATAAAAATACAGTACTTTGAGCCAAGCATTCTCTGTTGAGAGTTAGCACCTGTTACCATTGCCTACAAAATTGCTTCTTGAGGTCTTTGTTTTAAAGGCTCACCTTCCTCTGTAGCAATAAGCTGCTAAGATATCCAAGAGATGCATAAAATATACACAGATACTGGAATTAGTTTGCATGCAAGGTACTAAAATAAAATATGTATCAAACATATGGCAACATACATATGTAACAGGATGTGCTTCAGTTTATGGGCAAGTGCCCTTTTTGCAGCTATTGAGAGACCTTAAGATCTAAGCCTGCTTCCAAACTAGCAAAACTTTTACTGATTTCAACAGAAACAAGACTGGAACTCATATGGACCAAGGGTCTGCCTCCTTTAATTCATATTAACTTAGGCTAGGGACAGAAGTTACACATAAACCGTTTTCAGTCATCAGAAACTGCTTTACACATGTAACAGAACAGAAGTTCAGTGCACATAAACCAGTTTCAAAATGGCTAAAACTGGTTTAAGATAACCTGGTTGAATATAGTATCAGACTTAACTGATGTGTGTCAAACCAGTTTATGAAACTTGTGTCCCAGACCTCTTACTGGTTTAAGTCAAATCAGTCACCCAACATGCTTTTCAGCCCTGGGCTGCGCTGTCTGCACCAGAGCGCAGGGCTGGCCCCACTCCTCTGCTCCCTAGCTGGAGCAGTGAGGGCTGGCTCACTGCCCCCCTGCCCCCCCAAGCAAACCCCAACTGGGGTCTGGGGCCGGGGAGGGGGATTAAACTCACCTTCCCCTAAGTACAGAGCTGCCCTGCCCTGCTGGCTGTGACTGTGGACTATAAATCCGAGAGGCACTTAGAAGCAGGAAGAGGAAGTGATGAGCAATCCTGCTCTGCAGAACTATAAACACAGCAGAGTCCTGCTGCTCAGATTCTAGACTGCAAATCCCAGAGACTTTAGGGGCAGCAGGAAGAGTAATCAAACACACAGCCCATGTTGTATTTATAGTTCTTCAGTTCATAGTTTTTCAGAGAAAGAGCTATTCTTGTTCAAGCTTTTATGAATTCAATGCCAATACTTCCCCCCACCCTTTCCTTACCCCAGGCAGAGCATGGGCTGGGGCCTGACCATACTTGCTCTGCTCCAGCAGGGAGTGGGGAAACATCTTGGAGGGCTTTCTCTCTTTCCTCCCATTTGGCAGTGGTTGGCAAGCATGCCCTAGCACCTGCCCAGCTGCTGGCTTGAGTCACTGCAGGCATGTGGCTGCATTTCCTGAATCAAAAGAAATTTGTGTTCATTTGCTTATCGGTTCAATCTCTGCAGCTTAGACTAACCTGCAAAGACTGAACCAATTCAGCCTTGGGTTTTTTGACTGCCTTGAAGATAATCTAGACTGGGTCCCTATAGAGCTCATATATTAGCTGGGGGTGGATGTTTGACTAGCTTGGTAATGATGGAAACTGTTATGGCTCCTAACATTTATAGACCATACTATGGTAAATTTTAGAGAAGCTGCAATCCCAAAGCTTTCTATTAGAACCTGCCAACTGGGCTCATTTCTTAGTGTGGACAAGACTTAGGTGGACTAAATGTTTCTTCCTGATCAACTCTTTCCTGAATATACAATTCATGTATTGTTTTTCTATATCTAACAGTCTTAGCAACTTGAGCAAGGGGCAAGTATACACATTCCAAGAACTATTATTAACCAAAATACAAATGCCCTGAGGTTTTTCAATATCTTTCATCAGTTATTGATCTTGCTACTCACAGTAAAGCAAAAAAGTAAAAATCAATCAGCTATCATGCACTAAAGTAATCTGTGTAATCATAGAACCAGATCCTTCAAAGCACCGTTAGGAATGAATTACTAAAGTGATTAATGAGTGCTTCTACTTAGGTTTATTGCTCAGTTCAGGACCTCCACAGCATTATGCTGAATCAAGTGGAACAACATAAATTAATACACTATCAGTCTGATCAAGAGAACTGGGCTGACTAATCCCTAAGCTCACAGGACATTTTAAAAACAGCCAACCTGAATAAACATGTCTAAACAGGGGGATATAAGTAAGAATGCAGGGATAACAATATTAGTCAGAACATATACTGGAATATTGTCCCCAATTCTGGTACCCACCCATCAGAAATGATATTGAGTTACTAGGATTCAGGGTCTCTCACACTTTCTTTATAGGTGAATGCTTAAGCATCTCAATCTATTTAGCCTAACAAAGACAAGATTAAGGGGTAGTTTGATCATAACCTGTAGCACTTCCAGGATTAGAGCTTTCTTTAACATACAAAACAAAGATTGTAGCAGAGCTTTCTTTAACATACAAAACAAAGGCAGAATAATTCAATGGCTGAAAAGTTCTATCTAGACCATTTCAAACTAAAAGTAGGATGTATATATTTAACTGGAGGTAATTACTTTCCAAGGGATTTAACAAGGTTTCCATCACTTAAAGTTCTTAACTGAAGAATATACATCCTTCAAAAAGATATGCTTGAGCTCTATCAGACATTATGGTTCTGATGTTGGAATTAGTGGGTAAAGTTCTATGTATTATTCAGGAAGTCAGGAGTCAGAGGCCTTTTGGGCATTAAAATTTATCATTTTGTGAACCTGGACCTTTCAAGTACACGTGAGAGTACAGCATCTTCAGTATCTGCTGATATATAAATCTTGGTGCAAATCAAACACCACACTCAAAATAAAATTGTTAGACTGTGTTAGCATGAGGCACTACACAGCTATTTGCTCTCCAGAAAAACAAGATTTATGTTATGTCAGTTTCCAATGTGAATGTAGCACATTTCAGATGACTCAATGTAGCATAAGCCATTTTATTTTGGTAGAGAAATAGTTTACAAAACAGAAAAATGCAAGTTTGGAAAACAAATGAAAATAGCAACCATGAACTTAATTAAGAAGTAAACATTATGGCAAGGTGTGAGGTAGAGATGTTCAGTTGCCAGCCCATGGGCCAAAGCCAATCCACAAGGACACTGCAATCTAGGGGCAATGCAATGCAGCCCATGGGGCAGGGGGAGCTCAGGGCCAGGAGGCTTGGGGGAGGGGGTGGATTTCTGGACCCCAAACAGTATGGCTGCACCAGCATGGTGCAGGTGGGGAGCACCCACCACATGGTGAAAGGGGGACTACATGGCACAGTAGAGGGGATGTTGGAATGGTGAAGTGGGGGTGGGGGTATCTGCAGCAGGGAGGGGAGACGGCTGTGCAGTGTCACCTGTGACCCACTCCACATGTGACCAGAGAGGCTGCAGCCCCTGGTCACTCAAAAATTGAATAGCCCTGGCATGAGGTATGAGATCAGCTGTGCTGTTCTTTGGTTACTGCTGATTATTCAAGATAACATACTATCACATAGTCTCCCCAGCTACATTACACTGAGCTATGCTCTGGCCACATTATATCATGAGTTAGAGCACAATTGTTGGCCGATTGTGAATGGCCGATTCCAACAGGGCAGAATCAGGGTGAGATGTAAATCTGAGGCTCTGACATGTTTTCATTAGGGACCCCAAGGCATTTTCTCATCAACATAGGGTTGTTGTCTGTTGTCAGAACCCTCATATAATGAGGGTTCATTTGTCATGTGATTGGGGACTTTTAAAGTGCCCTAAAGCCTTGCACTTCTGTCAGGGCATGGCTATAGAGAGCTTTCAAGGGGCTAATCACACAACAATTGTAACTTCTGTCTCTCGATAATATGCCAGTAATCTGCAGTATGGCTAATATTTGTCATGCATTTGTTTTCGTCTCCTCTTCCCAGAGGAGAAGTTTGTGTAGTGGAGGGTTTGTTTGGCATTTATGTTTCTGCATACACGTAGTTATCTATTCATGTGAGAGAAGGCAAGGGTCAAGGAACTGTGCCTAGTACTTAGACCAGGAGATGGTCAAACTTGTGACACTCCTTAGATTTTGGGATAACTCATTCTACAGTTTCAAGCCAGCTCTTAAGGAATCTCCATCTTCTGCACAGAATAGCTTTAGCCTAACTGTAGAAGTTCCATTGTGTCTGACAAGTGAATTTGATGAACGCTGTCTTCATCCTGAAAAACTAGCTAATCTTTCAGCTATCCTGGCTACAGGCCATGGATTGCTTTAAAGATATGGTCTGTCACTTTCATTTTAATTCAATATTATAAGGGCAACACATAGCACAGAAGGGAGGTTGATGTGTTAGCCCATGTGCTGAAGAGGTATGCTGCAGTATTCTTTTGTATCGTGGCTTTCCCCTGAGGGCTGGGTTATATGCTGCAGTCCAGCTGAGGGGTGATGAAAGCACAATCAAACAAGACCAGATGACCAGGATGGAACAGAGTCCCTGAACAAATGGAGGTGGCAGAAAGCATTACTCAGACATATGTGAGAACCCAGTGTCAATGAGGAACCTGAAATATTCCTACACTGCATGCTGAATTAACCAGTTGGGGCACATTCCATCAAATAAGATTACAAACACTTCAAAATTCTTTCTTCTGTCCACCAGAATCTCCTCTGCCTGCTTGGGTTCAATGTTTGGGACAGGATTCAATGAGCCAGAAGGTCCCTGGCTGTCCTATGGTTCTAACTCCAAACATTTGTTCTTCATCTGTGATTAGATCCTGTCCATCTTACAAGCCCTTCTTCTTCTATAAAAACCCAGACCAGGATTAACTCATCCAGAGATTGGACAAGCATTTGATTATTTCAGAGTATTAAATCATAGACTCCAAACACTATGGTTGTGTAGGAGAGTGTGTCTCGGGGACATCTGGCTTGCTCACTTTTTCTCCCACTTCAGAATCTGCCTTGTTACTCAGCTGCCATGCCTTGATCTTCAAGTAATTAGAAAGGAGAAAAGAAAGGAGGTGAGATGTTCATCACAATCAGTGGTGGGACTTGAGGGCAAGATTTTTCTTCATAGGGCTCCACCTTCCCTACATTCCACCCTTACCACACCTGCTCGAGCTTAGGCCTGTGATTTCTGTCGATATCTCGTCCTCACATTAAACACACTGGGTGGTGTCAGGCTACAGCTCAGTCATTCCTGTCACTTGCCTGCAGGAGTTGTCAGTTAGCAACCCAACCCTTGCCAGCTTATTCAAGTAAGTTATTATTTTATAATTCACTCGTTAGCAAGTCTCTCACTGTTGGTTCACCCAATTAATTGGCCCTTTTTATACTTCACTAATGGATGAGTTTAGCATCACTCTATTAATTCTTATTTATACTCCGTCAAGTAATGAGTTTATCATCATTCAGTTAATTCTTATTTATACTTCATTAATTAACATGTTTATCAGAACTCAATCCTTATTTATAGTTCATCAATGAATTAATCTATAATCACTCAATTAATCCTTGCCTTATATTTAATCAATTAATGAGTTTGTTAGGCATCAGTTTATCCCCACTCACTAAGCTTACCTAAGACAGGTCACTTCATGAGTATCTCCCTCGCCAGTTCCACCCATCAATTAATCAAGTTTAGGGTGCACCATGTCCAAGCCTTTTGTTTGCCAACTCATCAATTCAGTTAGCCCTTTTTGCAAAAATTCCCAGGGTAGACTCCCTCATGGAGGGACTTATCCTCTCCCTGCTCACCATCACCGCCGGGACCTGTGTGGCTGCCATTTTCTTCAGTTCCAGTAGGCTGTATCTTGCCCAGCATTCCATCCACCACTCTGACTCTGCTCCTGGCTTCCCTTGCCCCTGGACCAGTGTCTGAGATTCACGATGCATCCCATTCTGCTCTGTGCCTCTGCACAGAGTGCATCGTCCTCTCCCAGGAGGAGCTGTGCTTCCACTTATATGGGGAGTGAAGGAATCTCCTGCTGGCCAGTTGCTCCCTTAAACTTCCCACCGGACTCACAGTGGCAATGGGAGCCCACTTCAACCACACGTGGTGGTATGCAGGTAGGCTGACCACTTCAGGCTTGGCTACTTTCTGGGGGCAAGCCATTCATCTCCGGCATCTGTGGCAGCTGTGACCTGATTGTTCAGGCTTGAGGTAAGTTTTTTGTGCAGGCTCTGGAAAATACGGATCATAACAGGGCCAAATGTTCTCTTCTCTTTCAGAAGATCATCAAGGAGCACATCTGTGATGGGCCGGCATCGGGGATGATGCTCAAGGGCAACCAGCACGGTTTCATTAGGGGCAGGTCATGTCAGACCAACCTGATTGCCTTTTACGATCAGGTCACAAAAGCATTGGATGCAGGTGTCGCCGTGGATGTAGTCTTTCTGGACTTCAGCAAGGCCTTTGACACTGTCTCCCACCCCATCCTCATTAAAAAACTAGGCGATTGTGGCATTGATGCCTACATAGTCAGATGGATTGCAAATTGGCTGAAGGGTCATATTCAGAGGGTGGTGGTGGACGGGTCATATTCAACCTGGGGGGAAGTGGGCAGCGGAGTCCCCCAGGGCTCGGTCCTTGGGCCTGCACTGTTCAATTTCTTTATCAGCGATTTGGACAACGGGGTGAAAAACAACCTGTTTAAATTTGCTGATGATACCAAAATTTGGGGTGAGGTGGGCACACTGGTAGGGAGGGAAAGACTGCAGCAAGACCTGGATAGGTTGCAGGGATGGGCTAACAAAAATAGGATGCGTTTCAATACAGACAAGTGCAGGGTTCTGCACTTGGGCAGTAGTAACCGGCAGCACACTTATAAGATGGGAAACTCCCTTCTTGAGAGCATGGAGGTAGAAAAGGATCTTGGAGTCATCATTGACTAAAAAAACTGTCAAAAAAACTGAGGCTGAATCAATTCAATTTTCACAGATCAGTCTAAACTGTGTAGATTGAACTGATAAGCAAGTGAGCAGACATTCACTTTTGATTCTGGAAATGCAGTCACATGCCTGCAGTGGCCCAGGCCAGAAGCCAAAGGGAGCTAGAGCATTCCTCCCTGCTGGGCTGGAGCAGAGAGCTTGGGCCAAGGCTAATCACATACACTGTGAGAGGGGGGTTTGTGGGGGAGGTGCAAAGCAGGAAGTGTATGGGCTAACCAGAGGTAACACTCTCCTAGACTTGGTCTTAGCCAAAGGAGACAATCTGGTGAGCAACCTAAATATAGAGGGTAGCCTGAGCAAGAGTGACCATGAGATCATCACTGTCCATCACAAAGCAGGCAAATCAGCTAGCAGGGTTGAAGTTCTGGACTTGAAAAAAGTGAATTTCAACAGGTTCAGGGCAATAGCAGGGGAAGCGCTGTGGGACCAGGGACTGACAGTAAAAAGAGTGCATGAAGAGCAGTCATGCCTCAAGGACACAATCTCCAAAGCACAAAAGAAAACCATTCCAGTGCAGAGGAAAGGTAGCAGAAGGGCTGGTAAGCCCTCCTGGCTTAATAGGGATATTGCAGTCCTCTTGAAAAAGAAGAAAGAGGCATACAGACAGTGGAAGCTTGGGGCAGTTCCCAAGGAGGCCTATACAATGACCCACACTTGTAGGGAGAAGATTAGAAAGGCTAAGGTGACGGCTGAATTTAAGCTAACAATATGAATCAAAGAAGTCCTTCTTTGGGTATATAGGGAATGGGGGGAAGCAAACAGAAGCATGGGGCCACTGCTTAACGACTCAGGACAGATGGTTACTGACACTCAAGAGAAAACTACACTCCTGAATGACTACTTTGCTTCAGGATTTTACCAGACTAAGGGGAAAATCATGCTATAAGATAAGGTTCAGAATGGGCATGGTGGGAATGACTGCCTTCCTACTGTTGACACTGAGCTAGGGCATGATCAGTTAGAAAAGTTAGACATTTATAAGTCAGCAGAACCTAATGAACTTCACCTAAGAGTGCTAAAGGAGTTGGCTGAAGTCATCCTGAGACTTCTGGTGAAACTCTTCCAAAACTTGTGGCACTCGGGGGGCATCCCTGAAGACTGGAAGAGGGCCAATGTTGTGCCCTCAAGAAGGGGAGGAGAGAGGACCCAGGCAACTATAGGTCAATTAGTCTAACGTCTATCCCAGGGAAAATCCTGGAAAAAGTCTTCAAGGAGTCTATGTGCGATACGATTGCAGAAAGTAGGATTCTGAATGACAGCCAGCATGGCTTCATCATGGGCAGGTCTTGTCTTATCAATCTCATCACTTTCTACAACCAGGTAACTCGCCACCTGGATAAGAGAAAGGAGGTCAACATTATATACCTAGATTTCCAAAAGGCCTTTGATCTGGTATCCCATGATGTTCTCATGGGAAAATTGGAGGATGGCTGGCTTAACTGCTTGACAGGTAGGTGGGTAGGAAACTGGCTGCAGGGTAGGACCCAGCGAGTTCTAATGAACAGATATGTGCCGTCCTGGCGAGAAGTGGCCAATGGTGTACCTCAGGAGTCTGTGCTTGGCCCAGTGCTTTTCAACATATTTATCAGTGATTTGGATGTGGGGGTGAAGAGTACACTGACCAAGTTTGCAGATGACACCAAATTATGGGAGAGCATGGTCACATTTGAAAATGGGTTGCAGATACAGACAGACCTACACAGGTTGGCAAGTTGGGCAGATCAGAACCAGATGAAGTTTGACATTGTGAAGTGTAAAGTGCTCCATCTGGGGATGAACAATCCCCAGTATATTACTGGCTCATCGGTGCCAAACTGACTAGCCCCATGACTGAAAGGAACCTAGGGGTAATAACAGACCATAGTATGAACATGAACTATCAGTGCGATGCTGTAGCCAGCAGGGCAAACGCAGTTTGTTGCTATAATACTCTGACAAGCATCAACCGATGCATCCCAAGCAAAACCAAGGAAATGATTCATCTACTTTACTCAGCATTGGTGAGACTACAGGTGGAGTACTGCATCCAGTTCTGGGCACCACACTTTAACAAGGATGTAGACAAGATTGAGAGAGTCCAGAGAAAAGCCACCCATATGATCAGAGACTTGTAAGGCACGCCATACGAGAAAAGGCTGAGGGACTTGGACCTCTTCAGCCTAAAAAAGAGAAGGCTGGGAGTCATGGTTGACTGGTGCCTCTTGAATCAGTGGGGGAACATATCCCAAAAGAGACCAATCGCACTAACTGAGAGGTTCCCCACCCCCGATCTCACTCACCATGAAAGCCGCCACACCGCTTCCAGAAGCCCCATGGCCACTCGTAGTGGGGGCTTGCAGGGGGGCATTGGTGCGCCTACCTGCCCCCCCCGCCCACCAGCTAAACAGGGAGTTCTGCCTGACAGGGGGATGCACCGGTGCTCTCAGGGGGTGCACATGCACCCCCATGCTGCCCCTATGCATCACCACTTCTGAGAGGGGACATGGTAGCAGCTTACTGTTACATCAAAGGAGTACATCAAGGGCTTGGCAAACAACTGTTCACCAGGGCACCTTTGGGGAAAACTGGGAATAATGGCCACAAACTCCTGGAAGGCCACTTTAGGCTTAACTGTAGGACAAACTTCTTCACAGTCAGGGTGTCCAGACTGTGGAATAAACTCCCTCCAGAAGTGGTGTAATCACCTATTCCGGAGATCTTCTAGAGGAGACTGGACGGTCACGTCGCTAGGATCACCCGAACCCAGTTGTCTTTCCTGCCCAATGCAGGGGGGCTGGATCCGATGATCTTGCAAGGTCCCTTCCAGCCCCTTACAATCTATGAATCCTGGTATGCTGGGGGACCATGAGTTAACTTTAATCTGGAGGGGATCTGGGATAGAAATTCAATAAACTGATTTAACTTAAATCAGTTAAGTCTGAGACTATATCCAACCAGGTTTATCTTAGAAATGATTTAGGCATTTTGAAAGCAGTTTATGTGCACTGAATTTCTGTTGTGTTATCGATCCAAACCAGTTTCCAATCACATCCTGGTTTATGTGTAATTTCTGTCCCTAGTCAAAGAGACCATGAAAGAAGGCAATTACTAGGTAGGAATGAAGAATAGGAGAAACAGTGGTCTTGGATCAGAATAGATGGGTGTTGGGGGAGAGAGAGAAGGAATCACTTTTGGCTATTAGGTTTATTTTAATTACTTCACACCCTGTGTGTAATTGCAATGTGCTGACAATTGTCTTCTCTCTGTGCTGTTGCCGGGGAGAAGAACCAAGAAGTTCTTTTGAGGCCTGGCTTCTCTGGATACAACAATCAATGAAATTAAAAGACAAAAAGAAACTTGCCAGAAAGCACTGCATAGCACCATGTAACCCATCAGATTCTAGAAGCCTCCAGGACGCAGTTTGTTGCTATAACTGTTCCCTGAATTTTGGGGAAGCTATTCACAGACTCCAGGACAAGGATCTTGGCTTCAATGTCCCCCTTCTGCCTCTTGTGAATAAAATGGAATAATTTCCCTGCCCCTGAACGATAGCCCAAATGTGGTCCTGTGTCTACTGGAATAATTATACTGAAAACATTCAGTTAAGACCCAGAAGCCTGAAAAGTTAGAAGGTGAACCCTAAAATACAGTGGGTCATCTCTGCTTTTAGAGGACCAGCTGCTGTTAACTGTTGTAACTTCTTGGATGTAGGTCTACTGATGTATACTAACTAAAGACCTGGCCCTATACAGAATGTATAATGAAAATGCAAACACTGTGTAAACTAGCCACTCAGTCAATGGCATTGTGACAGAAAAGCACTAAAACTATTGCTTCATTTTAATTGCAACACACCCCCTCATTTTGGTGGGAGTCAGACAGCCAAAGTCTCCTTGAAAAATGCTATGGGTGGCTGGATAATAAGCACTCCTGACAAATGGGGCAGGATCATAGATATTGTAGATTGAAAGGACTTCTGAGTCCACCCCCTGCATATGCAGGAGGCTCCAGCAGAACACAGTATTGTTTTTGATGGAAAGGACCATGTGTGGGCTGTTCAGGAATGGAGCTGACATGGTAAAAAATGACTGCAAAGCAGTCGCTCTGCAAAATGGTCAAGCTTATTCAGTGGGGTGGGGAAGAGGGGAGGAAGATTATCTTTTCTTGTAAAAAAATAGCTACAACTTTCTCTCCTTTTAGGACAGATTGACTCAACAATGTGAGCCAGGAGTGTTTTGTTTCACTGCTCTCTTTTGAGCAGTGCCGTCATTTCACTGTATTATGCATTCTCCTTAGGAGAAAGAGAAGGTCAAAGTGTCAGAAATAGCTAAGACAAGTATAATATAATGGCTACCAGACTATTTGCTTGCCTTTTCCTTGTCAGATGGACCCTCTGCTCCTAAATAAAGCTAATACAAAGCTAGTGATATATTTTGTTGGTTAATTTTATATTTTTAGTTCTAATTCGAAAGGAATAAAAGATATTCATTTACCCACTATAATGACCCATTGTGACATTGTATCGTCCTAAATATCAAAATCATCTGTTTGCCTTGCTTGAGTTTGCATAACTTATTTTCTGCAAAGTCTTATCATTAAACTGAAATATAAAAGCACAAAAGGTCATCAGTAACTTCCAGAGTGAAGAAAAAGTTCAATCTTATTTTGTCACTTTCTTGACCAACTTGCTTCAGCTTGTTTGATTTTACATTCAGCAATTTCCATAAATATGAAAAAAAAAATAGAAATAGAACACCAATCTGCCTCTCTGCCTTCCAGTACAGGAAATGCTGTAACTGCAAAGGCAATGCCATCTACTGGGTGCATGTGAGATATACCACTCTAAAAAATAATAATGTGTCCAAAACACAGAGCATCACCAAGTGGCAAACTGGCAAATATTACAGGAATTATAGAAATAATGAAACCTGCAAAGCAAGCTGGACAGTCTAATTTCCTGTGAGTTTTATGTAACAGTGTTGGTGCAACACAAATCACAAAGAGCAAATATTGGAATACTTATGTTAAACAACTTAATGGCACTGTCTACTTCAAAATGAAAAATGGTCTTATGAAAAAAAAAAGTGTAGTACAACTAAGAGTTGCACTGGGAGTTAATGCAACTGAGATCACCCTGCTTTGGACAGCCATATAGGGAGGCATTCAACAACACCAAGATTTGACTTTCAACATGAGGTGGGCCTCTTTGTGCCTCTGAAAATCTCCTTCTCCCTTCACAACTTTGAATGAGCTGCTTAGGAGCTGATCTCCTAAGTGCACATATCTTTGCTTAGAGTCTGTAAAGTGAAAATAAGTGTCTGCTTCAAAGATATGTATCTGGGAGAAATTCTGTGATCAAACACACACAGACGATCCCCTGTAGCTTTGGAATAGGTGAATCTGAGAGCCCCCTGGCTTCGCCTTCTTCCTTTGAGGCCCCAGAGAGAACAGACTGCCCGTGCAACCTCCCACATGCTCATAACATGCAGTTCTCCAGTAAAACAGTGCTTATCCACAAATCTTATGTTTTAGGGCTTCAGCCAGTCATCTGCAGCACTCAGGAAGGAAACTGATACAAAAATGGCCAGCTTTATACTGTTTAATTTTCCTCCAATTCTTCTGAAGAATCAGAAATTGGATACAGTTGGAGATGCAGCATCAGCGGAAAGAGGCAGTGCTCTGAGAGAGTACAGAGAAGACTGTCAGACACGTCTTGTTCACATGGTCAGGATCATATCAATCACCAGATTGGGGTTGAAAAGGACTTTTCTCCCTGGTCAGATGGGCATGGATACGGTGGGATTCTCACTTTTCTCAGTAGCATGGAGTGTGGTTTGCCTGCTTAGGTATTCTGTGAATATCTCACCTAGTGGGGCAAAGGGAATACCCGTACCATACAGCTTAGTCTCTTGGGCTAGTGACACACATTACACATAAACTGGTATAAGTGATTGGAAACTAGTTCAAATCTGTAACACAATAGAAGTTCAGTGCAAATAAACCACTTGCAAAATGGCCAAAACCAATTTCAGATAAACCTGGAAAGATTTAGTATCGAATTTAACTGATATAGGTTAAATCAGTTTATTGAACCTCTATCTCAGATCCCCACCAGATTCAAGTTAACTCACAGTCCCCAGCAAACCCTCTCCTGCAAACTCCCCCTGCCCTCCCACCCCCACCCTCTGAGGGAGCAGGCTAACCTTGGCCCAAGCTACCAGCTCCAGCAGAGCAGGGAGGCGTGCTCTAGCACCTCCTGGCTTCTGGCCTGGGCCACTGCAGGCATGTGGGTGCATTTCCAAAACCAAAAGTGAATTCACTTGCTTATCAGTTCAACCTATGCAGCGTAGACTAACCTGCAAAGATTGAATCGATTTAGCCTCAGGCTTTTTGACTTAGCCTTGAGGACTGCAATGCTTTAGCCTCACTAAAGTGTTGTGGCTTAATGGAGGAATAGCTGAGTGAAATGCAATGGCTTGTGAGGTACGCAAGATCAGACCAAATGGTCTGGAACTTCTCATCACCAGATCTCAAAGCATTTTCAAAAGAAGGTCATTGTTCCCATCTCACAGAAACAGATCTTAGGCACAGAAGGGCAAGAGGACTTGCCCAACATCACTCAGAAAACATGTGAGAATGCCAGGAACAGACTCCTTACCTTTTGTATGCATTGCTCTATCCACTAGCCAAGACTGCTTCTTATTCAAGCCAATGAGAGTTTTATCTCAAACTTGCTTGGGAGCAGATTAAAACCCTTTACCTCAAGCTGCCTTAGATTTGTCTTGTGGGCAATAGCTGGAAGGTTAAGCTATATTTTCAAGAAAGTTTATGGGCCAAGCTACATATGGTACTTCAGAACTCTACAGGCTTCCAGCTTCTCAAGCACTGTTTGAATATTTCAATAGTCCTGGGTTTCAGAGGCCATTAGGAGGTGAGTGCAGTTATTAACATTTTTGTCTGGCTGTTTTTTTTCAGATCTTGATAAGATAGGTTTGCTATGCAATGCACAAACTCATATGGAGATACAATCTATGGTTTCAGTGAGGCTCTATAAAGGTGAAAGAATCCATTTAAACAGTCCCAGTT
Source organism: Alligator sinensis (assembly GCF_000455745.1). Taxonomy (NCBI): domain Eukaryota; kingdom Metazoa; phylum Chordata; order Crocodylia; family Alligatoridae; genus Alligator; species Alligator sinensis. The sequence goes on from NW_005841858.1 coordinate 1,696,070, forward strand.
ACAGGATCAGGACCCAGATAGTGAATGATGTGATGCAGTGTGCTGGCATTCTGCGAGGTTTCAATGAAATAAGAACATGTTCTGATTTGACATGTCTAGGGCATATCACAAATCCTCCTAACTCCTCTCCTGTTCCACCCAGCCCTTCTCTCTCTCTCACACACACACTTGTGCACATGCACACACATGCACACACATACACAAACACAAAGCAGTAACTATTCTGCATTTCTATTGAGAATCTGAATTTCCACCACTTACATTTTAATAGAGTTCTGAGCAGGGCTAAGTGTACTGGAGGTAAAGATCATAGAGAAGACCATGGTCATGAAATTAAATGGTTTTCAGTGGGGAGTGGGGGAGAGGAGGGAGACGGACCAAATTAGCTTGATTCAGTTCTGATTAAAAATCACTGTAAATTCTATTTTGTGACTTCATTAAGCATTGGGCAAAGAGGAACTTACCTTTGAGGTTTTATTTGGTTAGAATAAAATCCATGGAAACATAGTGGGATCTAAAATTAGGCACAAGGCCAAAACAACATCTTTAAATAAAAAAATATGAATTTGCCAATTCTATTTACCTCACAGGAGTTCCTTTAAGAAAAGTAAGTCAGACAAATATGCTAACATCTAACTCTATTTTGATGTTATCAAACTAACCCTAAAATCCACTCCAAGCAACTGTTTCAGCCTAACTGATATGGACAACAGCATTACATTGAGACAGTAAGTTGAATGTCAGCTGGTCTCTTATTGTGAGTACTTCTTTTATTATACATCTGACCTTGCTTTGCCCTTGGAAATCCAAGTAAATGAGTGTATATGTGAAATAAGTAGAAGCTATGCTAAAAAGAAGCCAAAGCCATTTCTAACTATTGGAAATATTCAGAAAGTCATAGGTTGTGTTACTTGTGTTACATCATCTGCCATGCCAATGGCATCTGAGGCCAAGCAAACCTTTCAAGCAAAGTATGCACTGCTATCTTGGAAGGCTTATCCATGGGCTTGTAAGCAGACAGGATTACAAACTTATATTTTGAGGATGACGGTAATTTATGTCCTAAAGCACTTGGGTAACATCAGGGCACAATTCATTACCAATCAAAAAGCACCACTGTACTGTGGAGGTGTTCCTACAGTAGGGTTTCCAGTGCATTGGCAATCAGACAAGAAGTGACATTTTAAAAGAAAACCTGGTATTGGAAGTTGGTGACGAGTAACATCTATGAGTATGAATTTCTCTAGTTGTTCAAAACTTTTTGGACAAAATTAAGGGCCCACTACAATATTGTTATTTAGCCGTGAGCCATTGAGACCTTGCATCTAGCTGCTCTTAGAAACAAAAGTAACTACTGACCTCAGAGGGGTCTTGCCTAAAATCAGCACTTGTCATGAGTAAGAAAACACACTTAAAATCAACATGGAACCTAAATGTAGCTACTCCAAATAAAATAAATAGAAATTTTCTCCCTAGGTTTTTAGACACACCTGATATTTCCCACCCCACATTTTGGGCATGATTGATCCCCAGGACTCTAGCATCATGCCTTCCTCCATGCATCTCTGTTGTCCCAGGGTAAGATTCTTACTGCCATTCTGGGTCTTGCTCCTTACAATGTGTGCCCTTTCTACCCTAGGGTGCCAACCCTTCATGATTGCCCTGGAGCCTCCAGGAGTTAGATATAAATCTCCAGGAGACTGCTGAGAGTCACCTGGGAGATAAATGATAGGGCATTCATTAAAATAAATATTACATGTTGAATCTGATCTATACAATAGCCCAGTGGGTTTTTAAAATGTAATAGTAGTGTGCATTTGCCTTCCTGATGCAAAGTCTACATACTGTAATCTGTAATTAATATATGCAAGCACACGGGCAAGTTAGCATTGTGTGTTGTGGGCATGTTGGCATTCCAGAAACTTTCCGGAGTAGATTCAAACAGAGCTGGCAACCCTGTTCTACCCCCCTAAATATATTTGAAATTCGAAGTCTGTTTTTATCCCATGTTAAGCAGACACCATTGGCTATTTGAGTGCAGTATGTTTAGAGGAGCCTTGCATCTAGATGGATCTAACTGTTCCTTGATTTTTATAGAAACTTATGCTTCTGGTAAATAAATGTCTCCAGATGGTGTTTTGAGGAATTCAGCTTCCAAGCTTGAGTGACTATTACCTTCAGGCCTTTCTCAGAAAGATGAGAGGAGGTGTTCATGGGAAAGCCTTCCAACACCTCTCCCCTGAGACGTCAGGGGAGAGGGAAATGTAGCTAGACTAAGAATTCCTTTACATCAGGTGGAAAATTGGAGCATCATCAAAAAATCTTGTAAAGTGGAGTGGGGACAAGGTGATGTTACAAAGCCCCTTCTTACTGCTAGAGTCCTCTTCAAAACAATGTTCAGTGAAATAACCTGACAGCTTTCCTCACCTACCACTTTCTAGCATATTCAGAGGCACGTTATCTCCTGACACTTCTCGCTTCCTATCTAGTGAATACAAGATAGCTTCCACAGCTGCATGCAAGCGTGATGATGTCATTGTGTTGGTACACATGGGTAGGGAGTACCAACACACCTTTATAGATCCTCCCTGTTGAACACAACCAAGTAAGTAGTGACTTGAAATGCAGACTCATGCCACTTCCTCCCCTTAGTGGCTTGGGCACCACCCAGAAGATGCTAACAAAGTATCAAACTGAAGTACCTCACAGAAAGCACTTGATCCCTCAGAGTGGTGGCTATAATTTGTAGATGAACACCAATAACTTGTTACATAAAGTTGTAATGCATTCTTTAACGCATTAGTGCCATGCATTTTTAGTGTTGATAAAGATCTGTGATTAATGCAACTAGTGTATCTACTGTGTATGCTTTCCCACATAGCTATGCCTCACTCCCAGCCTGCAACTACTCTGCTATTCAATACACAGGTTCTCATCATCGCAATGCCTGAGCTAAAATTGGTGATGGTTTAGTAACGTACATAAATAGGCCCTAGGATGAGAATGATTACCTGCTACGAAAGGTCATTTTCTTCTCTCCTTGTGCATATAGTTTTATTGTTTTTAGTGGAACTGCTTATATTAAGGCCTAGTCTAACTCCCATTTTAGTCAGGTCCCATTTATTTTGATAAGTGGGATAATAAATGAATTAACTTAATACACTCACTGATAATGAGTGAGAAGTAAAATGTGGCCCTAGAACTAGTCTTCTGAGCCAAATGGTCAATGGTTATTTTGACATCTATCAGTGAAGAATAACTTAAGTTTTTTAATGTTATAAGAACCAAGTCATATTTATACTAGCAAGCCACATATAGAATGCTTAGCATATCAATATAGCAGATTTTCCTTTCTATCTTTTATCTTCCAAAGGACCTTTGGATTGTTTGATATATGGACCTTTCAATATATGGATTTTTATTATTTTGGATGATAGGATTTAAAAAAAACAAAATAAGATTTTGTTTTGTAAAATTTATTTAGAACCTATGTATCAGAGTTTAAGGCATTATTTCCATTATAGTTTGATTCCTGTTTTTTTAATAACAAAAAATTAACAATGACCAATCTATTTGCTAGGGATAGCTTACATCCCATGTAATTTGCTTTACCATATATCACAATATATAGGTTTATTTCTAGATCTCCAGTTCCAGCTGGAACTGTGTGTTTATAACCAAAAATAAAGATTCTGTTTACAAAATGCTGAAAATTGAAGATGGCAGCAATCTGTGGTTTGGAAGACAGGTGGACCTATGATTGGACTCCCAAAGTACTTAAAGATTACAAAAATGGCAGGATGAATCTTCTCATCTCTAATGAGCCTCACTCATTTACATTGGACAAAGTCCATATTCAATCCTACATTGTGATATTAAAATACAACGTGTACAGCACATAATTTAATGACTAGAGATTTCCATTTAAATTTCTGGGTTCTTCTAATCGACATCATTGCAAAATTTTCTTTCCTGTGGGACAAAAAAAAATCTGTTAGTTAAAAGGTAGCAATGCAAACTTCAGTAAGTGTTAACTGTATATATGTACATATAGTGTACAAATCACTTACTTCTAATCAAGAGAAGACAATGTACACCATTAATGCACAACCAATTATCCAGCCAACCACAAGAAGTGCAGGTATAACAAAACGTGAGTATTGATTTTCTGCTGAAGAGAGAGAATATAGATTTTTATTCAGAGAAGGGCATAGTAAGGGCACATTATACTAATTCTAAAATCCATACAGTTAAACATGAAAAAACTATCATTATCTTAAAACAAACAACAGTGTTCTGAGACAACAAGCTAGCATTAGTATTATCATCATCACCATTATTGCTGTACAAATCACTCACTACTATCAAGAAAAAACAGTGTACAACCACTAATGTACAACCATTAGACTCGCCATATCTTGGCTGGCTTAACTACAAAGATGCATAGCAAAAGCAGAGACAGAACTTTAGTTTCTATTGTCCAGCAGGTATAAGGAGAGCTCAAGGAGAGGGTACAGAACTATGGTCCTCTCTTTTATCAGCATGGGCTATAAGACCTTTACTCACACAAGCTCTCCCAGAAGAGACAATCCCCCTCTTGCATACACACCTTCTGGCATTCCTATTGGGTTGGCACCACTAAACTAAAAATATGATGGCTCTTCAGCATCACATTTGTGCCCAAAGGCTCCAAGCAGGATGTCAAGAACATATTCTCGATGTATGCTCATACTGTAGGCTAGTCTGGCCACTCAGGCACTGCGTGGTATAAGGTCACATCACCAAAAGATGGTTCACCATGGTATTACCCTCAAGGACTCACTACCCTTCCCTGAGCTTCCTGGAGTCCAGTGTGCACACGGAGACTGAACCATCTTTTAGCCAAATGTAAAGGCAATATACTATGGTGAGGGCTGTGGTGGCTACCCATTAATGTGATATTACTTACAGGTCTCAGTTTCCAAATAAAACAAGAGATAGCATACAGGATACCTGGGGAAATTGTATGTGTGATGTGGCACACAATTTCTTGCCATTCATTTGACAGGAACATGCCACCAGTTTGGCTGCTCTGGTCCACTCTGATCCAAACAATGGGACAGCTTTTCTATGATAGCTGCTAGGACATGGACAAGTTAATTGCAAGCCTAAGAGATTTTTAATTTCTATCTAGGATGATGCTTCTACATGAAGATTTTCATAAAGCAAAGTGGGATTAGAAAATATCTGTTTCTGTTCTTCATCAGAATTTCAATAAATATTTTCCAACTGATTCCAGTAAACTGCAAGCATGTACTGCAGGAGCTTACTAAGAAAGTATGACATCAGCAGCAGTACTCTGAGTTTAGGATGAGATCATGTTAATTCTCTTCCATCAGAGAAACTTCCTTTGCCAATGAAAAACATTGGGAAACTTTTGATGGGTTAATTAATAGCATATGGCCATGCCAAACATTTTCTGAATCAAAAACTGACAGCCTTTGAGACATACCCTGTAGTTTAGTATTTCCTATTAAAGCTACATAACAGACAGAAAGAGAGAGAGAGAGAGAGAAATCAAGGCTCAAAAACTATTATACCTTTATCTAAAATACAGAACAGAACAGAACGGCAAATATATATAAATAACCACATAGACCAAATATACAATTTAGCTACAGGATTCTGATTACACCATCCCACAGGGGAATTCAAGAACCATGTTTTCCTTCATAGATACTGTGTCACATTTGATCCTTTTTAAGGGGGAGACACTTCAGGGAATGATTTCTCTTTGCCGGCCATATTTCCTAAAGGGCGTATTACAAATGAAGGGCCAGAGTCTGCAGGGACACAGATGAGAGTTTTAACAGAGCACATTGGTGACTTGCCAGTGGGGCTGCAGAGCATGGTGCTTTGTTACTAGAAGTCCAATTTAGCTGAAGTAAGTAAGATAATAGCAGCAGACTTTGTGAGCTGGTTGGTCAGAAACAACTCTGTGCCTGTCATTTGTCATGAAGCACAAAGCAGCTGGCTGTGAGGAGTAATGTTTCACAGGAATCATTGGAAGTATATGTTTCATAGTTTCATAGAATTTAAGGCCAGAAGGGACCATTAGATCCCCTGTCTGACCTCTTGTATACCAGAAGCCATTAAGTTTTGAACACATACACTTAATGTTATAAGACTTGAGCGTTGCAATCATCAGGAGATTAAACTGGACAGCATAAGTAGAGAGAACAGGAGAGACTAAGGTGTCACCAATGCTAAGGGCTCCAGCATAAATAATATATGACTATGCCAAATATTTTCTGAACCAATGGACAGACTTTGAGACATACTCTATAGTTATATATAACCTAACAGGCAAACTCACTGCAGAGAGCAATGTGAAAAACCTTAAAAGTCTCTGCCAATTTGACTTGGGGGAAAATTCCATCCTGACCCCAAATCTCCAAATCTTAAACTTTAATATGACCTTGCACCCATGAGTAAGAATCCAGTTAGGCATCTAGAAAGAGGATTCTCTGGGCCACCATATTACGTGTCCTGTTTCTCCACCATGGCTAATTACTAAAGCTTTAAAGGAAAGTGGCAGGGGAGGGGGAAAAAACTGTATATTTTTGGCAGCTGTGCATTGGAGGTAAACATTTCTCTCTGTCCTTAGTGTGAGTGACTGAAGCCTCCAAACATGGTATTTGATTATAAATAGCTGTTTCGAGGCAGACCTGCCAGTGCTATGAGCATGCTGAGGCAATCCTGGCTTCCCCCAGGTCCACAAGGGAAGGGGACAAACAAGCGGAAGAACAATCTACGTACAGCTCCAGCATTCCCCTGGAAGTGATCCAAGCTCCAAAGCCAATGGAAACATTTCTGTGAACTTCAGGAGACTTTGGCTCAAGCATGTGGTGGACAGCAGGAGCAGCTCAAAAGTCTGCCATGTCCCCCGTAAGCCAGTCAGCATCCACACTCCTGGTATGTTTTGTCTTTGCCCCATTGCACTTGTTTTTGCTCTTCCTCAGTGGTGTACATCTCCTTCTGAGGGTGGGGAGAGAGGGAGGAGCCCCATGCATTGTTCTTCTCACTGCACGGAAGCTCTCCTGTGCACATGATGGGTAAACACTATGTGCTTTGATCTCTGTAGTTCAGCCGCTTGCAAGAGCCCAGTCCTGCAGTGCTCCTTCCTAAAAGTCATTCTAGGGAAGCCAAGGATCCCTCAAGTAAAAAATATCTGAAGGAGTAAGGGTCTACAGGCTACAAGGATCACCGAGAAATCTGAAATGTATAATCTAAGCCAGGGGTCAGCAACCTTTTTTTACATGTCATGGGCCAGAACAACACAGTTCTGGTCCAATACAGACAAGGTGGGTTTGGGGCATATTAGTAGTAGAAGTGCTTTCCTCATTCCCCTGCTGGGACCAAGCAGCTGGTAGCTGTGCCTCCACCACTTTTCCCAGTCCCTCGCTCCCCAGTTGCGGTGCAGGCACAACTTCCAGCCATCAGGGAGCTGCACCAGGACCAGGAATCTGCGAATTGCGTCTACACTGCTGCTGCTTCTTCCTGATCCCCCTGTGCTTGGCTGTAGCACAGGCACAACTTGAAGCTACCCAGCCCCAGTGCAGCTTCCTACTGACGGAAAGCTACTCTCATGCCCCAGCTTGGTAGCAGGGGGCTGGGAGAAAGTGCCAGCAGCATGGGTACAGGGAAAGCCCTCTGCCACTAGCTCAATGCTGAAACTACCCAGCCCATGTCAGACTGAAGCCAGGAGGGCAGGTAGAAGTGATAGCAGCATGGGTGCAGCTGGAATCTACCCAGCCCCAGTGTGGGCACAGGCATGGGCACAAACAGAGCCCTCTGGCTCTGTGATCCTGGTCCAATGGCTCTATGGGCCTGATCTGGCCTGTGGGCCATATGTTGCCAACCCCTGCTTTAGACAGCTGATCACTCACAGATTCCTCCTTTATTCCAGAACTTTATACAGGTTCAGATAAAACTCCCACTGACATAGACAGGATTATGACTAGGGTCTCAGAGAATTCCCAGTACCCCCGAGATGTCTGAGTCTGAACTGGGTTTATGCGGGTTAGTAATGCAGTCACAAAAAGGCTCCATTTTACTTTAGACCAACGTCAACGGGCATGGCAGGGGCAGAGACCAATTTTCCTTTTGCCCAGGGTGGTTGTTCTGTCTCTTATGTTCCCTTCACTAAATACCTCAAGCAGACTCTCCATATTTCACTTAAGGCAGCAGATTGTTTCATATTCTAAGCTGTGAAGGGTGTGTATATGGGTGTACATCCACCCAGCCACCCAGCCATCCAAACAACTAAACTACTCTCTGGATATTTCACTTAGGAACGATAATCAGCCTGTCCTTCCCCTACCCAGATGATGCATGTACTTATCCTGGATTTTTTTTGCTACTCTTGTAATATATGGGATTTATTTTGTTTGTTTGTTGGTGGGGGGAGGGGGCCTGGGTTTTTTATCATTTTGAATTTAAATTTCTTGGTAAGAAATCTTCAAAGAGCCATAAGGGAATGCCATTCTTACAAAGAAATAATACGGTAGACAAAGAAGTTCTGGTTAAAGCAGAAAGTCACAACAATTAAAGATAGATATCTGGTCGGTGCCAAAGTATTATTCTAAGAAAAAGAAATGCTCCCTCTAGAAAGTGATCAGCAGAAACAAAATAATCCATCTGCTGACAGTGAGCTCAGACTGAACTGGCTGCTTGGTTGAGGCATCAAGATTGCATGGTGTCAATAAAACGATTAAACAGTTTATCACCGTGTAGTCATGCATACTTAGAATGATGATAACATAAATCTGCTTAAAAGGCTCTGTTGGTGGTGGTGTGGATGAGAGGCATAACTTTATATTTTGGCAGCTAGGGCAGCATCAGGGTCTGCTGCTGCTTTGGCACAAGCTCTCATAATATAGGCTGTAGCGGCAGCACAGGCTCTGTGGTGGCTGCCATTCTGGTGCCACCTCTGGATCTGCACCTGGGATCGGTGTCCCAGTTGCCCCTACCCAGCTTATGCTACCAGTGAGGATGATAAACCATCTCCCATACATGCCTAGACGTCACAAGCTCAATCCGTCTACTACCCAGATGCTAAGTCTCATGGACAATGTTATTGAAGATACTCTGTGCATTACTGACAAATAATTTTACCAACAAACTGGATATAGCAGAGACTCTGGGACTGATTGCATCAGCCACCGTCACATTTTAAAATCATTACATTCCTCACTTTTTCATTTAAGCAAAATTGCCTCCCAATTTATTGTCTGCTGCCCTCAATACTTAAAGACTGAAGGCCCTTATTGAAGAAATCCTATTCAGCTTGTAGTGCAGGACTCAGGACTTTGGGAAAAGACATACCTCTATCCTTGCTGGAAAGAAAGCAGCAAGGTCTAGATGAAAGGGCATCATGTTGAAAATTTGGAACCAGGAGGATTCCAGGCTCCACCAGGATCTTACAGGAAACCTTAACTAAATCACTTTTTCCTTCATTTCTTTATTGCAAAATAGAGCTATGAATATTAATTTCCGACCAATGCAAAGTATTTTGATCTCTGGAGAAAAATGACTAATTATTATTACTAATTGTTCATAACGGATAGAAATAAAAAGTGTCATTCACCATGCAGATGTATTCAAGATCAGCAGTTTTCTCTGTGCTCGATAACTATAGTAATAGCAAAAAATACTCTTACTAGTTTTTACTGGATATATTTATATTATATATTTTCATAAGGTAAACAGCATATTATTAAACATTGTTATTTATATGAGTAAAAAAACAACCTGAGTAACTATATGTGCCAACCAAACTCTAGATCCACAGTTAACTTTCTACTTTTTAGCTAAAGCTCTTGAGAATGGTGTAAAATACAAGCAACTGGAACAGCCTGCCACCGGAGGTGGTTCAAGGGCCTTCATTGAACACCTTCAAGATGAAACTGGATGCTTATCTTGCTGGGATCCTATGACCCCAGCTGACTTCCTGCCCTTTGGGCAGGGGGCTGGACTCGATGATCTTCCGAGGTCCCTTCCAGCCCTAATGTCTATGAAATCTATGAAACTGTGCACAAAAAATTCACTTTTTCCATTTTGTTTCTTAAAGGCAATCAGTGAAAAATTCATTCATGATTTCTCTATTCTCTGCCACTCTGAATCTACACTGCTGTACTGTAGCTCATATCAGACACAAAAAGAGTTTTACTCTGCCTTTGTGACTGCAGCCTGAGATTAGGGAATGTATTTGTATATCAAATACATTACTCAGCATGATCATACCAGTTTAATTGTGTGACAGGGATCCAATTAACATAAAGAAGCACACATCTAGTTAAGTAGCTTGCTATGACAGGTTATTAAAAAACAAAAAAAAATGTGAATAGCTAAAAACGACCAAAAGATAAATGTTTTCTTTTTAATGTGTTTACTACATTTCATCTGTGATACACTTGCTATATAGTCCTTTTCAGCTTCAACCTGTAGAGCCAGTCAGCTTTCCATTCTTTCATGTTGAGAAGAAAATAAATAAGAGAAACTCAGAGAGAGAAATATGATTATCAAAATTGCAAAAACAGGTAAAAAAATATTTTATCTGAAGCAGGATGGAAACCCAAATCTGCTTTATTTCTCTAGCTGAACTAGTTTTCAAGCTGGCAGTGCCTTTTATTGAGAAGGGAAATATGCTGTGCATTGTACAGAAATTAGTATTTTAGGATTAACAAAATATGTTTAGGCTACATTGTTATACACTGTAAATATACATCATTCTACAATAATATTTAGCGGTGCTTCTTACCTGGCTCTGCCATTCCTTCCCTGCTGAATTTATGGACAAGTTTAAAGGTTTGCTTCTGTAGTTGTTGCTGTGAGCTTAAGGGATGCTTTAAATAGAGCAATATTTGGAACGTATGCAGCTGCTTTGCTTGCTGATGCCAGTTTTCTGCTATATGAATTCAATTGTTTGAAAAGACAGGAGTTCAGGGTCTTACCACTTGCTATTCTTGTAGTAAAAGAACGCTCAGTAGACAGAGGTCATTTTTTTCAAAGGACATGAAACAAGGACTGATGTCTGATTTATGGGATCTTTTAACAGCTGTGAAATATTGTATGATAAATTTTGCTGTTTCATTGTGTTATATTCATGTGCACCAGTTTATTTATAGCACAACTAGGATCCAGCTTGCTGCTGAGTGCCCAGGCCTTTTTTAGTCCACTCACTGATAAGAAAACAAGCAAGCGCTTGTTTAAACAACTACACTTTTTTATTAAACTACATTATTTATATGCACATTAATATCAACCATTTCCCTAGCATCAGCAGTGACTTGGGACTGCACTGGACAGAGTTGGAGTGTTTGTAACTGCTTCTCAAAGTTTACAGTGATGATCCTCTCTTTTTATTATGTAAATAAGCGAATGCAATTGGGCCACTCAGAGGTGTAAGGTTAAAAAAAAAAGGTTTGGTCATAAATATAAACACATGCAGTTCAATAAAATAATTAAGAGCTGCATATTTTACTACTTCAGGGGGAAACACATAAATTGTTGCCATCTCCATACCAAAAATAGTTAACTACATGGATTGTATGAAGGAGAAAAATCCACAGAGAAGTCACTAGGACATGTTTCTGCCTGTTGCTTTTTCATTAATACAGATGAAGGATCTGTTCAGAGATCATTAGATAGATAAAACCCAGGAGAGTTTATTCAGAACTGGACATATGTGAAGGTTTAATTGTTTAACACACAAACAATGACCAGTGTTGTTCTTCAGGGGCAGGATGACCCTATTTAATTTTCAGCAAGATTATAGGTCTCCCAGAAAAATGAGTCTGATATACAGTTCTGTTTCAGAGGGATGCTTAAACGTAACACAAAGCAAAGCTTTTTTTTTAAATGTGGCTTTGAAATGTAAAATTACTGTGTTGGTCAAAAGCTGCCTCACAAATTCATAGAATGCTTTGAGGTTATCTGACCCAAATGTTTGTAGGGCAAGTAGCTTAGGAAAACAGATCATACTGTCCCAAAAGTCTGCCCGCAGCCCCAACAGCAATGGTTCTCACAGCATATTATGCTGATCTTCATAATGTAATTACCCCTTTTTCTTATTCCTGTTTTACCAGTGAAGGTTCCCACAGTTAATGTTCAAATCATTGTCAATATTTTTCAGTGTTTTTCAGTGTTATCCCTTTATTTAAGAAAGATGCAGAGTGCAGGTTGCCCACAGAGTCAAAAAGATATTTTTGAAGGTTTTCTTCAAAATCATAAGGGTTAGCAACTTAATATATTGTTTCAGATGAAACCTTAGATTCTAGAGCACAAGACGGCATCCACAGAGAAAAGTACTGCCTCATGAAAACAAAAGACACAAGCTGACCTGTTGCAAACAAGTACTTGTTTTTTAAGAAGCAGATTTCTGCTGGGAGCAATTGCCTGTACTGATATCCTAATTGATCATCATTGGGCCTCTCTCCCAGGCACCTTCAGAAGCCTTAGTGTAGCCCAGACTCTGGGCTGGCAGAGTGAGGGGTATTTTCAACTCCTGGGCCTATAGAGATTAGCCTTAACTTATAAAAAACCTTTATAAAAGGCAAATCAAGGTCATTGACACACATAGTAAAGTGTGGTTATCAATGCACAAAAAAGAGCCAATATTTCACATGCAAGAATGCAAACTGGGACCCAACTCTTGCATAATTGGCATCTGTCTGCAACATATTTTGTTTGGGATGAACAACAAAAAAGCCAATGACAATGGGAAGTTTTAAACAAAATTATTTCCAAGGCTAGAGTCAGTATTATAGAAACCACAAAAATATACAAAAAAAATTTGTTCTGAGTTTGACCGTGGTGTAATACAATTGGCTTCAGTAAAGCAACAGCAAGGATGACTTTAAATTATTAGGTATCTGTTTCCTTTGTTACTGTAAACAACTTTCATCCCTGTCTGCGGAGCTCCACAGAGTTTCCATGATTATGACCAAAGAAAAACAACTGAAACTAAATAATTTCACCCCTGGGGTTCCTGCAAATCTCCAGTATCAAATGTTTGACTCTTTCTGATTTTTTCCCGTTACTCATATTTCAATATAGATGCGATACAGATTCAATACCAGCTTTAGGCTGATGGAAGTCCAGTGAAGTAATATAATGGCACATGAAGCCTGGTCTGCCCAGTTGAGGGATGTTATTAATTCCCCTCTATTTACTGACCATAATGTATGCTACTTGTGTGCCACTTTTTGCTGTCCAATCTTACCTTCTTTCTGTCCTTTATTCAAGCTTCCTTTCAAGCTTCCTTAGACCAAACTGTGCAAAAAAAGGTATGACTGGAAGTTAAAATTGCTGCTAATTTCTGTTGGAAGCACCATGGCTTTTCCCTGGGTGCATATTCCCAGAGTGGGTGGTCTTGGATTATTGTATTCATTTATCCATGATCTCCAAAACTGCATGCAGACTTTAACACAGGAACTACCACAGGCTCTATGATGATATGGAGCTGTGCTTCAGGCTTGGTCTACAAAACCACAATTGGTGGTGCTGTCTCCTACATTGGGGGTCTTCAAAAGGAGGCTGGACAGATATGGTGGTGTTATGACCCCGCACTCATTCCTGCCTGGGACAGGAGGTTGGTTGGACCTGATGATCTGTTTAGATCCCTTCCAACCCTAAGCACTATGAAACTATTGCATCATTTGCTTTCCTCCTTATAATACAACAGAATGAAGCTTAGGGCCTATAATGAAAGAGGCCAGTAGGGGTGTGAGAAGCTTCAGTCCCTGATTCGATTTGGTGGAGATTCGGCCGGATTCGATGGCCAAATCTGCAAATCTGAATCAAATCAGGAGACCCTTTAATCTCTCCAAATCAAATCGGAACCCTCTGAATCAGTTTGGAGAGATTTGGAAAGATTCGGACACAGACACAGCTTTAAATGTTTTTTCTATATACCTCAAGGTACCAGGTGGCTCGTGAATGTTGAAATGCTGGGGTGGATGGAGCATCCCACAGGAATCTGGGGGCTCCCCAGCATGCTCAGCAGCAGACCCAGAAGTGAACCAGAAGCACTTCTGGTCCACTTCCCGGTCTGCCAGGGAACACACAGGGGGCCTCCCCACTCTCCCTCCAGCTCAGTGACTGGTGATGCCTGGGTCTGGGAGTGGGGCACCTTGGGTCCTCCTGCAGCCGATCACTGAGCCGGGCAGGTGCAGGGGGGGACCCCATGCGCTTCCTGGTGGACCTGGAAGTGGACTGCAAGTAGTTCCAGTCTACTTCTGGGTTTGCCACCAAGCTTTTGGGGGCCCCTCACACTCCTGTGGGATGCTCCATCCGCCCCAGTATCACAGCATTCATGAGCTGTGCTGGTACCTCGAGGTATGTAGAAAAAACATTTAAAGCTGTGTCTATGGCTGAATCGCTGATTCTCCAAATCAGCATTGAATCTTCAGATTCAGATTCACCTGAATCAAATTGGGGACAGTGATCCAAATCAACCAATCATATCACTCTCCCCAATTTGGGTTGAATCCATTAATTATCTGTATGTTTGTCTGTCTGTCTGTATTCTTGTGTGTGTCTGTTTGTATGACTGGTGTGTCCAAGTTAATGTATCTGCTTCATGCAATCAATAAATATAGCATTTTGCCTTTTTCCCCTTTGATGGAAGGACTTCCAGTGGCTTTTAAAGCACTGGATCAGTTTGTGTGTGCAGTTCTAATAAACTTCTAATAAAGGTCTAATAAAACTCATTATCCGTTTATTTTTTATTCTTGCTACATCCTGAAGCTGTTGTTCCTTATCATACTGTTCTTAGAGCCTTCATGCCCAGATTTCCTCACAAGCTATAAACAACCATTCCTCACCCAGGTGGTCTAGCATTACATTTAAGGGAGAGTGTAAATTACCAAACTTAAGCAGCAAAACTCACTCTCTCTTCCAAGAGGACAGTCAGCTCCCAACTGGGAAACATTAACCTCTCTTCCAAATTCTTCAGCATTACATTTGAGATCTCATTGTAAAATTACAGGATAAACAACCAAAACAACAGTCTTTGTCTTTTACAAAGTTCAACTTTTGCTGGCTTTAAACATGTCTGTTTTTCCACAGACTTTGGAGTTTCTCTTCTATTCCATGTCATCAAACACAGTATTTCCCCACATATCTTTCTTTAAAATGATTCTTATAGAAGTCAGAATTTGAGAAAAATGGTTCCCAAAGTTTTCCCCACCTATAATGTATACTCGTAATGTGTGCACATGAATCATTTAAAGCCTGAAGAGATTTTCTAATTATTGACTTAGGCTTTCTTTTTTTTTAAAAAAGCAAAACCCTAAAATATGAATCTAATCGACAGTCTAGTCTAGGACCTTTCTCCTAATCTAAAATGCAGATGCATTTGTTTTATTTCTACTCCCCCATTTTAAATCACAGCTCAGGCCTTTAAAGGTGTACAATTCTTCCTGTCTTCTCGATTTAGTCCCTACTGGTTTTACTCAGCAATTTATTGGTTCACTTAAGGAATAATAATTAAAAAAAAAACCTGATATGGTAGAGTATTCAGAAAGACACCTGATAGGGTCCATCACTGAGTGCTTGAAGGAATCTCAAATAGAAAACACTTGACTCAGCTGGCTTATGAACCACTGGGGAATTGGTGATAAAGTCTTGATTTTTTTTAAAAACTTAGATAAGAAAGAACAAAGCCAAAACAGTCAAAGAATGTAGTGGAATCAAGTGAGATAGATAAACAGTGCAAGTCCAAGAGGCAAGGATTTCTTATGGTAGTATATTTGTCTCTTGGATAATTTCATAGATTTCATAGACATTAGGACTGGAAGGGACCTCGACATCATCGAGTCCAGCCCCCTGCCCCAGGGGCAGGAAGTCAGCTGGGGTCATAGGATCCCAGCAAGATAAGCATCCAAATGTCTCTTGAAGGCATTCAAAGTAGGTGCTTGAACCACCTCTGGCAGCAGTCTATTCCAAAACTTGGCAGCTCAGACTGGAAAGAAGTTCTTCCTTATGTACAGCCTGAAATGGTCATGGAGGAGTTTGTGACTGTTCGACCTTGTCATCCCTTGGGGTGCTCTGGTGAACAGATGTTCCCCCAGATCCTGGTAAGCACCCCTAATAAACTTATAGGTGGCCACCAGATCACCCCTGAGCCTGTGCTTTTCTAGGCTGAAGAGTCCCATGGCACTTGGTCTCTCTTCATAAGGTCTGTTTTCCTGACCTCTGATCATGCATGTGGCTCTCCTCTACACCCTCTTAAGCTTCTCCACATCCTTTTAGAATGGTGGAGCCCAAAACTGGATGCAGTACTCCAGCTGCAGCCTCGCCAAGGTCGAGTACAACGGGAGAATGATGTCCTGGGATTTGCTTGAGAAGCATCTGTGGATGCAAGCCAGTGTTTTGCTCACTTTACTAGCAGCAGCATCACATTGATGGCTCATGTTCATCTTGTGGTCAATCACGACCCCCAACTCCCTTTCGTCCATAGTGCTAGCCAGCATAGCACTGCCAAGCCCATAAGGATGCTGCAGGTTTTTCTTCCCAAGGTGGAGAACCTTGCATTTTTTGGTGTTAAACACCATCAGGTTTTTGTCCGCCCATTTCCTGAGCCTGTCAAGGTCAGCCTGGATCACCCACTGTCCTCAGGTGTGGACGCTTTATTCCAGAGTTTGGTGTCGTCGGCGAACTTGGTCAGTTCGCTTCTGACTCCAATGTCCACATCAATCATGAAGATGTTAAATGGTATAGTCCCAAGGACAGAGCCTTGGGGGACCCCACTGGTCACAGGGCATCACGACAATTGACTTCTGTCAACTACCAATTTCTGGATCAATTACCAGAATGTCTACAACTATCAAACTTTCCCCAGCAAATAAAATTTGCAGCTATAAACAGACACGATGGGAACTTTCCATTCACTATTGGGGCAGTTTAAAAGGGCCCGCCGACCGGGAAAAAAGCCCAGTTAGGCTCGGAAGCGACGAGAGATGCGTGGGTGAAAGCTCGCTGCGCCCCCGCTCCCCCGAAGCCCCCCAGAAGCCCCCCAAAACCCTCCAGCAGCTGCGGAGCCCCCCCGCCGACC
>NW_005841858.1:1716984-1719500 GCF_000455745.1 Alligator sinensis
CATGATCAGAGGTCAGGGAAGCAGACCGTACGATGACAGGCTTGGAGCCCTGGGGCTCTTTAGCCTGAAAAAGCGCAGGCTCAGGGGTGATCTGATGGCCACCTACAAGTTTATCAGGGGTGACCACCAGCATCTGGGGGAACGTTTGTTCACCAGAGCGCCCCAAGGCATGACGAGGTCGAATGGTCACAAACTACTTCAAGATTGTTTCAGGCTGGACATAAGGAAGAACTTCTTTACTGTCCGAGCCCCCAAGGTCTGGAACAGCCTGCCACCGGAGGTGGTTCAAGCGCCTTCATTGAACACCTTCAAGATGAAACTGGATGCTTATCTTGCTGGGATCCTATGACCCCAGCTGACTTCCTGCCCTTTGGGCGGGGGGCTGGACTCGATGATCTTCCGAGGTCCCTTCCAGCCCTGATGTCTATGAAATCTATTGCTGCTCATGGAGCTTGAGGAGCAATGGCAGGCGGAGGGGAATGGATCCAGGGTTACATCAACAGAAGTCTCATCTACATTATGGAGCTGCTGCCGCTACAGCTGTGTCAACAGCAGTATTGGCAGAGCCCCTTGGCAAAGACAGGACAGTCACTGGCAAGAGGAGCTTGTGCATGGCAGCTACATAAGGCCCCCCAGGACAGATGCTGCCTTCTGCTGGCAAAGCTGTGCTCCCGGAAAGGCTTTTACCTACATCAGTAAGGCCATGCAGTCTTTTCAGCCCCTAATATAGCTTTCTAGTGTGGACCAGGCCAGTGATACACCCAGGGCAGTTCTCATCTCCAGCATATACTCCCTCCCATGTGATCTTGGACAAATCCCTTGTTCCCACTGTGCCTCAGTTTCCCTTCTGCCCAGTGCAAATAATGGCAACACCTTGCTTTACCAGGGTGCAGTGAGTGGCCTTCATGAGCGACAGATACTGAAGGGCTAGAGCTCCCATAAATACATAGAAATTAAGGGAAGACCAAGCGCTGATCCTAGCTAGGGAGGAGAAGGATGGACAAAGTACCACAGGTTGCCTTCCCTCACTGGTTTCTGGGGTTGCTGCCTGAGACACAAGGGTTTTAACTCTTTGAACTCTGTGGTTCACCTTGGATGGAGCAGGAAGTGCCTCCATTGTTGGCCCCGCTTCAACCATCAGTGGTAGGTCAGAGATCTCATGCCATTCTTAAAAAATGATCATCAAAAAGCTGTCAAGCTGCTGAAATTGTTTATGGGAGATCAACATGTATTGATGTTTGCAGCTTATGGGCAATGCGGTGATAATGGGAGAAAAGGACACAAACTCCCATGGAGAAAGAGCTTGTGGGTCAACTGTGCTCAAACCCATGTGCCTAACATTAGTCCCTGGCACCCACATGCAAGCAGCAGCACAGGTTTCACAGCCGCGCCACCCTGTCAGATGCAACTGAATGGCAGGTCTGAAAAGCCCAATCCCAGGGGCTGCAGACGAACCTACGTGCAGATAGACGTGCCTCACGTCAGGCCCCAGAGAAAGAGAGAAAGAGAGAGAAGTTGGGCTTCAAGGAAAAACAAACAAGAAAAAAAGGAAGAGAAATCACAAGATGTGGCAGCTGTGCCCAAGTCACTACATCATGCAGGCCCTGCACAAAATGATTTCTACTCACATTGGTAGCACTGGTTGGCCAGGGAACCCTGCAAAGTGTGTGTGCACATGTGTCTGGGTATCTGTAGGGCTCAAGGCTGTGATAATGCATTTCACAAGCGATTTCAGCACGCGGTCAAATGAGACAATTTCCCTCAGTTCAACCCAGCTATGCACTTCTGACTCGGAAACTGCAGGCATCTCAAGGAAGGCTACTGCACCCAACAGCCCTTGGGAAAATGCATGCATTGGGCTAGGTTGCAGAGACAACTTGTTAGCTCTAGACGGCAACATCCTGCTAACCTCCAAACCAGTGGTTCCCAACATTTTTAGCCTCAAGACTTGTCTCAAAGGGCTCAAAGGAGCATTCAGAAAATACCAGCTCTCAGCTTTCACTTGATTTTTTGACCCCAGAAAAATAGTAGAGCAATTCTTCTGTTGCAAAGATGGTTTTAACACTGCAGATTCCTACTTGAAATCTGTGGGTTTATCATGTGAATCACGTTTGCACACCTCACAGTGCTAATATTGCATAGCACCTCACAACCCCCTTTAAAAAAATCTTGTGGCACCCTAGTTGAGAATTGCTGCTCCAAACCAGTCCTTTCCCCCCAACTTTCCAGAAAGCTCCTGGGTCGTCTCTTATCAATCCCAGCCATAGATGCCTCAGTACCACATCTGCCAGGGTTTCAGGGCAGGGCACGTGGGGGAAAAAAAATCAGTGACTCTCACACATTCATATCAGGAGTCACAGTCCAAGCAGCACAAAACTTGGAATGTGCAGAACTCTTGAAGCCATATCTGGAGTCCTGTGTCTAATTTCAGGGCCCCCACTACAGGTAGATTTCATAGACATTTGGGTTGGAAGGGAATCATCAAGTCCAGTCCCCCACCCCAGGAAGTCAGCAGG
>NW_005841858.1:1719531-1730279 GCF_000455745.1 Alligator sinensis
AACTAACAAGCATTTTTCCCCTATTACTTCATTCACCCCAGCTAGGATTTGAACTCTGATCTCCAACATGGTAGGCAGAAATACTACCACACAACCACCAGGGCTGGTAGAAAAAGATTAAAGTACAGAATCCAGTGGAAGGCAGTGAAAATGATTGGGGGCCTGGGACACATGACTTAGGCAGAGAGGCTGAGGGAACTGGGCTTATTTAGTCTGGAGAAGAGAAGACTGAGGGGGATTTGATAGCAGCCTTCAGCTCCCTGAAGTGGGGTTGCAAAGAGGATGGAGCTGGACTGTTCTCAGTAGTGGCAGATGACAGAACAAGGAGCAACGGTCTCTAGTTGCAGCAAGGGAGGTTTATAAAGGATATTAGGATAAAAATTCTCACCAGGAGGGTGGTGAAGCACTAGAACAGGTTACCCAGAGAGGTGCTGGAGTCTCTATCCCTGGAGGTTTTGAAGACCCAGCTAAACAAAGCCCTGGTTGGGATGATGTAGTTGGGGTTGGTCCTGCTTTGAGCAGGGGGTTGGACTAGATATGACCTCCTGAGGTCCCTTCCAACTCTCATTTTCTGTGATACTGTGACCCTTGCTGTTACCATCCTCATAGTGCTCCTACTGAAAAGGCAGGAAGAGTGAGCACTCTCCTTGTGAATTCTGACCACTGCAGGGCACCACGCTCAATTCATTTCCCCACGCTGGCCCAGATGGTCACAAGTAGCTCCCTGCCCCCTATACAATGTGGCCAGATTCCCAGAAGCATGTGGAGTATTGATGATACCCTTGAAAACGTGGATCCATCACCTACAACTAAGCCCAAGGAAGCTAACAGGACTGAATCCATCCACAAAATGTATTGGTCCCTGGGAGCTAGGACTGCAAGGCAGGATTTACAGAAGTGCTGAGCAACCCAAACTCATAGGAAAGTGGGTAGGAGATGGCAAATCGGCCCCTACATAATTGAGTCCTAAGAGAGTCCATGAGGTGCAACCCCAGAGCAAAGCAGCAGCAAAGAGCAACTGGAAAAGGGAAGCCAAGAGAGAAGTGCACTGTGATCCGACTTAGCATCACAAGAGAGAGACGGGCTAACTGGAAGGGAAGAGAAGAGGCTCACATACAAATGGAGGGAATCAAAGATGTAGGCAGCTCAATAAAACATTGGACAAACACTGGGCCTGACCATAACCAATCATTGCAACCTGCAAGGCAGGAAATGCAAACAAAATGAGTCAGGCCCAGGCTATTTCAAAGGACACACCACTTTTACACTACCATAGCTAAAGAGTTAATTTAGGTTCCCTGCTGTTTTATGTTCAATAACCAAACCTTGCTGTCTAACTTCCAGACTCCATTGCCATTACTCATAGTAGCGTATATGATAGGGTATGGGAATAATATGCAGTAAAAGACTTGAGCATTACTATCTAGGCAGATCAAAACCCCTAAATTCATAATTTTTGTGGTTCAGTTGATACAGCTATCTTACTCTTCCATTGCCTTTATTTGGTTCAAATAGGGATTAGGCCCAGGAAAGAGTAAAAATAAAATATTGATGTTACAGGCTAATTTTTAATAATGAATCACTCAATACTTAGTGAATCAAAATACAGTTGTCATTCCTTGGAAAGACAACACCCTGGACTGAAATAGCAAACCTTTTTTGGGTTAACAACTGAAGCTTTTTGGTACTGAATACGCCTACAGACTGCTTGTCATTACTGCTGACTCTTGCCAGTCATTCACATTCCTGAGCAAGATAATTGCCCTTAATTGCATGAATAGACTAATTTGGTTGCAATTAGTTTAATATGACTGCTCTATAAAACAACTTATGGTTCTATAATATTGCTTCATGCTATGTACCCATCCCATGCAGGTCAGTGTATTAGAGCATGGTAAGAGACAAGACGAGACTAAAGCCTGAGCTTCCCATTTTTTTTTCTAACTTTGGTGTAAAAAACAATAGGATTTGGGGTGGGGAGTAGGGGATAGGATCTTGTTCCTTGTAGAAACAAATATGATTCTGTTTTCCATATAATTCATTTATTTAAAAACTCACTGATGAAGTAAATGTCATTGGCCACATAGCCACTCATATAACAATCCTATTTGTTGTGCTTCTGCTAATTATATACCACATGCATCTGATCTAGTGGAAATTATTTCTGCCATGAACCATGTATTCTTAACAAGACAGGCCGACCTTCGCAAATTGGGATCTTTCCAGTCCTTGTTGCTTTGAGCAAGGTCACAGAGTCAGTGCTCTTTGAAATGATTACTATAATTAAGCTTATTTGAAAGCATAAAAGTAACATTCAACAAATTTAGACAGAGAAGGTTAAAGATATAAAAGTTATATTTTTTCTAAAGATGTAAAGTAGCAATTTAAACTATAAAATGTTTTGAAATCATTAAGCTGTTGTCTGGAATGCAGGAATACAAGGTAGAAATGAATTAAGCTCAGCAATAGATCAAAGTCCAATGGCCAAGTAAAAGCAGGTATACAGTTTCAAAATATAAAAAGCAAGGACATGTACAGTTCATACTGCCTGGGAAACAATGCTCAGAAAAAAATTCATAGCAAATAACTGACCCACCACCTTCATACTTCTAGAAGCTCCAAAAGAAGAGCTCAGTTTCCACAAATGTACATGTAACTCAAATTTACATGACCATTTTCTTCTTTTTCTCTTTGCTTACTGTGATGAGTCAGTACTGAATATGCAAAATGTATGCTCTGTTGGTTAGCTGGATTAGTCGTATAACTCAATGTACAAAGTTGAGTGAGTTTCATTTAGACTAATTCATCAAGGAACTCTAGCACATACCTAATTTTAAGCAACTGAGCAGTGTCATTGACTTTAATCAGATTACATTAATGAATTTCAGCACATGCCTTCAATGTTTTGAGGAATAGGCAAGGAATTGAGTAAACTACTAAAATTATGAGTCTTAGGGAAAGAAAGATTTTAGAGGGGAGAAGAAAGAGATGTGCTATTTTCAAAAATATTATTTTTTTCCCTTCTGGGCCATATAGAATTTACCTGACAGAAAGTATAGACAGATGACATTACTGAATGGGCACAGAAAACTATAACAGAGAGTTTCTTTTCTTGGCTGAAGAGTGTCAACAATAGAGAGAAGTACCCCATGATCTTCAAGGTTGTGGGAAACTTGACAGCCCAACCGACCAAGGTAATACACTTTGCTTGGCAGGGATGAGCACAAAACCAACTTTAAACACCAAACCCCTCTTAATTACATGTAGCTTTAATATCCATCTATCTTAATTGAGTGTATATATTTTATCTCCATATGTAAGTCAGAGAGCCACAGACAGATATAGCAACTTCATTAACTTTATGCACTTGTCTCCTTGTATCAGTATTACTTTCTTAGACACTGCATTAGGGAAAGGATTTAGGCACAAAGAACCATAGATCACCTCAGTAACAGACAATCTCATTCCCTTCTGTGCCATGTAGAATATTTCCCTGCAATGCTCCCTCTGGGGATGGCTAAGAGTTTGATAAATAAAAGTAAATACAATCAGACCAGTGACAGAGTGCAGATATAGCTGTGAGGCTACTCCTACTGAACCCAAATGGTTTGGAGCATGATGTTCCAGAGGCAATAAATGTACAAAAAAATGCCTCATAAATAATCCTGGCCCGTTTGCTAATGGATTAGCACTATTTATTGTTTTAAGGATTAAAGCTATAAAATGGCCTCTTTACTCAAAGTTCTTTTATCAAATACCTAGGTATTGTCATGACCCAAGGGTATGATTTTGTGTGCACTTCGGCACTGCAGAATTATTTCCCGCCACGAGGAGCTTTCTTTGCACAGTGCAATTCTCAATTGCATAGAGAAAACCCTGGTGCAAAGGAGTTCCCGCCATTCGTATGTAAATTTGTGTCCCACTATTGGCCAGTTCTAAATTATTCACACGTGGAGGCTAGCGATTGGCTTGCTAGCCGTATAAGAGGCTTGAGCAGTTTCCGCCCAAGTTGGAGGAGGAGGACTCCACAACCATCTCGTGGAGGAGGAGAACTTCACATCTTGTGAAGAACTCTAAGCGCTGCGGAGTCCAACGAACCCAGCATGTGCCTTAAGGAGGATACAGGGGCCTGATCAACCTCTAGCCTCTCCCCATTGCCGCCTGATCCCTCAACGTACCCTTCCCTGCACGCTTTCAGTCCACGGAGCCTAGCAAACTTTGTGTGTGTGTGTGTGTGTGTGTGTGTGTGTGTGTGTGTGTGTGTGTGTGTGTGTGTATCCAGAGCTCTTTCTAGGTTTAAGAGGCTCGAGTTTTCTATGGGTCTTGTTCGAGCGAGTTTTGTAACTGCAACTTAAGCGAAGCTTTTCCCTGCCTGCACCGCGACCATCTACGGTGTAAGTAAAATAATCTTTAATCAACCGCTATGCATCTGTGCCTAATTCTAGTCCGCCGTCCTGCATTCCCCAACCCACGTGCCAGGGCTGCCGACCACAGCCCGCCGCGCGCCCCCAAAAGCCTCGGACCGCTCCCAGCCTGCACAGGTATCAAAAGATAAGGGGAAAATGCCTATTTTATTAGCCCTATCTATAATATCAGAAAATGTTTATACAGCATTCAATAAATTAGCAAAATATACTTTCCTGTTACTATCCCACCAGACTCACTGCTTCCAAATAGGCTAGATGCACTTCACTAAGAATAATTCTGTCTTCAGAAGAAAGATTGCTCCGAATAATTTACAAGCTTTTTGAGCTTTACTGTTTTAAGGTGTAGCCCCTAACAAAATTTGGACAATTTGGTCTATCAAAACAACCTCTAAAAATAAATTTAGACAGAAAAAAAGTAAAGGTAATTTTATATATACTCTATTATATGTTAATAATAAAGTATTATTGTTATTATTATTATTATTATTATTAACAATACACTATTTTACTGATGCCCACCAATGACTCACTAACTTTAATGTGTGAGTCACATTAAAAAAACATTAAAAATATTATATGTTTATTAAATTTGCAATGTAGATAACATGTGTGGGTGTAAACTGAGGTAGATGTGCATTTGTTTATTAGACACAGGCCTGAGTCTCAGATAGGAATCCCTACCCTAAAAGGTGGTCAGAATTGGTTTCTGATAAGGTTTTAGACCATGAAAACTGAAATTGATTGTTGGTTTTTGATACCTATGAAGTGAAGAAGCCATTTTCTTTTCATTATGCCACTTCAAACTTCAGTCCATACTCTGTTTCCTAGTACTCAAGGTACAAAAGGCTTATTTCTTTCACCAAGTCAGGGATACTGACTTAGCTGAATACCAAAATATATATCTGTAAAGGTAATAGCAAGTATTATGACTCAAAGACATGGCACATTTGTACACAACCTACTTTGAGGATATTTCCTTCTTGTTGGTTCATTTTTAAAGTGAATCTTGGTAAGAGTTTGGGCCATGGTTTTCCATTTTGTTTCAGGCAGGGCCTGCTGAGTGATTGCTTGGTGAATATCTCTTTCAGATTGACTTGGTGATAATTGCTGTGAATAAATCTGCCTGATGGGTGATTTATGAAAAACCATCTTCTGGCAGACTTCTTAGTAATGGGCTCCAGATCACTAAAAGGGATGCCGCACCATAAATTGATAGTATGTGAGACAATACTAGGCTTGGAAGCTGTCACTTCAGTGGTTGTAGTCTCTACTCTCTGCAACCTTGTACAGTGAGTAATAATTGCTAATGGAGAAGTTTGTGATCAAATTGTCAAGATTATTTGCCTCCCAAAAATCAGATGTTATCTTTCCACATTTTAAACTGTATTTGGGCTTTGTTACACATTCATTTTAGGCAGCTGGTGGAGCTCTTATCTCCTAGATTGTCTACACATTAACACCTGAAACTTGTTGTAAGCACACTTTAGGTGGCTTAAAGTTACGCCACTCTGGGACAGGTTTATCTCTGATCCATGTTACCCAGCTTGTATTCCATTAGTGTGGCCACTCCCTGTGATGAGCTACCCAAATTGCAGTCCTCCAGCATCCCAGGATGCAGTGTCCCCTGCCCCAAAACCCTGCCCTTGTTCTGTATGGAAAACTTTCCACCCCGAGCCCTCCTGCTCAGCGGGGTGGTTCAGGCACCAAGCCAACTCCCCCTCCCTCTGTTGGGGGTGTGACTGTCCCATCACCAGGGATGTAACCCAAACAAACAGCCTGCAGAGCACAGGCCAGCTAGCAAACAAACTTTTTCTTGACCTCTTATTCAGCCATCTTCTACAACATGAGCCAAAGGATGCCACACCCCCTCACACCCCAATCCCAAATCCTGATTTATTAAAACATGAGACCTTCTTTAATTTACTTCCTCTTTGTTTCTAAACTCTTTTTTTTTACTTCTTTTTATTTTTCCTTTCAGTGGCTGACTTCCTTCAATTCACCATCCTCTCCTCACCCCCATTTCCTGTTCACCTCCCATTTCTTTACCTACCCCCATCCCATTAATTCTCTGCCTCCCAGCTTCATGTTCCTGCCCTGCTCCAACCCATCTCTCCCCACACCCCCACCTAGCACAGGGAGAGAAGCCCACCCTGGCTCACCAACCCTCTAGTGGCAACTCACATCTATAGCTCCTAGTCCAGCCCCTGCTTGCCAGCCCTCTCATGACAACTCACAGCTGTGCAGGTTGGGGACAATCAAGGAAGGGTTTTTTTAATCCTTAAAGTGGCTGCCCCAAACTCGAATTTAGCACTTACACTGATCAACATTTGAGCAGCTCAAAGTGTAACATGTAACAAGGCCTTTTATTGCCTATAACAGAACCAACCTGTAGTAGTAATTCTGGCCTGTTCTCTACACTCTGTAAGGAACTCCAACCTGTCCCATGTCTTGCAACACGATAGGAATTGCAATATGATGAATCTAATGGGCATACTTAAATGCATCTGTTTGGACACAAAGAGGAGATAAGGAGGTCTGCCCTATTAAGTGCTGATCCCCTTTATCTGCAACTCAAAATCAAACTCAAGAGCACTAAACATCAGCAGTAAGTCAGCACACTGAAGGATTAGACCCCCAGATCAGTGATAAGAAGAGCTATCAATATTTCATGTGAACCTTTCCTAGGACTGTTTATCTTCAGTGATTATTATGCAGTAAAGAAAACAACCAAAGCACAGGCAATAAATCTCTAGCACCCTGGGAAAGTGTCTGTTTTTGATAAGAGTATGTTGTCAGATTTATGCATTATTGCACTAGAATAGTTCAGTTTTCACTGTGGTAGCTGAAGAAAAGCTGCCATTTCCCTTGCTATTTTATGAAGTTTAATAAGCCACCTATTCAGGACTTGCATTGCATGAAAATTACTGCCTAAGCTGCTAGGCCTAAGTGAAATTTTTCTCTGACAGCACAGGTAGCATTTTCCATATGGCTATGGGCCATCACAGAACATGGAAGATATTCTTTATGCCCTGTTCCTCCATCGGCAAAAGTTAATCCTTCCAGATTATGGTATATGATGAGAGGTTATCCAGACCTTCAACACATATGCCTATGCAGGAGTTTGGAGGAGTGGAGGCTACCCAGGCTTTCCATCCCCCTCTTCAGCCCACTGAGACATAGGGAAAGGATGGGGACAAGGTGAGTTAAGCAGCAGATCCCAACCACTGCAAGTGAGTGGAAGGGGCAGGGCACTGGGAACGTTGCTGGGTTAAAAATTTTATTAACCTCCCATTTTTATCTTCAATGCTTGGGGTCAAATATTTTGCCCTACCTGCATCCCCCTTGTACCATGTCAGCCTCAAATCAGGAAACAAAAAAATGGAAGTGGAGGGGTTGTTTAGGACAAGGATATAGATTCTAAGAAGAAGCCGAGTTGTAGTGATGGAGGACATGCCAGGAAATGCTGAAGGACACACCGGGGATTTTGTGGCCCTCTGAAGTCTCAGAACAATGCAAACAGCAAGCATGATGAAACTCCCCCTTGTTATCTGAGTCATCTAGCCCTCAGTACCTTGACACTGTGTGATAGGCACATTCAGGACACCTAAACAGACTAAAAATTAAAATGTTAATGGCTATGTATATGATAACTCTTTTTAATTCCTGAAATACAACAGCAATAAACTGTTCAGCTTTGCCACTTATTTCAGTTCTTCATTCACCTTTGAAATCCCCAGTTAAAAAAAACAACTTATTAATAAAGACACTGTATTCAGGAACAATTTCTGGCCTTTATGAATTTCAGCTTATGTGCTAAGCAGGTCAGTGCACAGGCTGAAAGCACCATCATTTGGTTCTGCCACAGCCATTAAAAGAATGCTGGATCAGGTCAGAAATGCTTTGTGAAAAAAAATAGTAAAGTGGGGAAGCTGGCAAAAATATAGATATAAAGAGGGAAGTGATTTGAATACTCATTACCATTATCAAACAGAAGGACTGATTTAACACTTAATGAATTTGGAACAGAACCAATAAATAATTCTCTAGTCAAAAGGATCCTAATTCCATTAATAAAAAACTTTGAAAAAACACCTAAAAAAAAAAGTACATAGTTGTTAGCAAAAGGGAACCACATTTAAGACGGAAAAGCATTACAAAGGATTTTTGACAGAAATAAGGTGCAGCTGGCCACTGACATCAACCCAATTACATGGAGAGAGATTTTAAGTGTCTAGAAAAAGAAACAGACAGATATACACACTCCAAGCACAAATTGTTTTCCTATCTTCTAATAAAATGAGTGTGGGCTGTCAAAGAACAGGGAACGTTCTGATAATATCTTCAGGTCTGAGAGTTTATGGGCTCTTCTACTAAAAGGAAAGTTCAGAAACAATCTGAGTGTAGGAAGAGTAGACTTGGTTTTGTTTATTATATAAACTGAACTCCAATTAGCTCCAAGTGTCAAGGACAATAAAAAGTCCTTTTTTAGATATGTGGGGAGCCAGAGGAAAAGCAAGAGTAACACTGGACCCCTGCTAAACCAGATGGGACAACTGACAACCGATGCCCAGGAAAAAGCCAACTTGCTAAATGGGTACTTTGTGTCAGTTTTTCACCAGTCCCAAGGGGCGCCTCTGCCCATTACAGGATGGGAATGCCTGGGTGAGGGTGATTCCTTACCCACAATCAATGCTGACCTTGTGAAGGAACACCTTGAGAGGCTGGATATCTTCAAGTCAGCCAGCCCTGACAGTTTACACCCCAGGGTACTCAAGGACCTGGCAAGCATCATAGCTCAGCCCCTGGTACAGATCTTCAAGAACTCCTGGTGCTCTGGTGAAGTGCCCAAAGATTGAAAGAAGGCCAATGTGGTGCCTATCTTCAAGAAAAGGAGGAAAGTGGATCTGGCAAACTACACGCCCATCAGCCTGACCTCTATCCTGGGGAAGGTCTAGAAAAGATTATCAAAGAGGCCATTCTTAACAGACTGGCCGATGGCAGCATCCTGAGGGATAGCCAGCATGGGTTTGTTGCAGGTAGGTCTTGCTTGACCAATCTTATTTCCTTTTACAACCAGGTGGCCTATCACCTGGACAAGGGAGTCCTATCACCTGGAAGAGATTGATGTATATCTTGACTTTAAAAAAGCCTTTGATATGGTATCCCATGATCACCTCTTAGCAAAACTGGCCAACTGCGGCCTCAGCTTCACCACGATCCACTGGCTGGGGAATTGGCTCCATGGTCGGACCCAGAGGGTGGTGGTTGACAGAATCAATCATTGTGATGCACTGTGACCAAGGCCCTCAAGGCTCCATCCTGGGGCCTATTCTTTTCAACATCTTCATTAATGATGTAGATATTGGTATCACAAGCGGACTGGTCAAGTTCGACAATGACACCAAGCTTTGGGGTAAAGCGTCCACACCTGAGGACAGGAGGGCAATCCAGACTGACCTTGACAGGCTCAGGAAATGGGCGGATAACTTGATGGTGTTTAACACCAAAAAATGCAAGGTTCTCCACCTTGGGAAGAAAAACCTGAAGCATGC
Organism: Alligator sinensis; assembly: GCF_000455745.1. Lineage (NCBI taxonomy): Eukaryota > Metazoa > Chordata > Crocodylia > Alligatoridae > Alligator > Alligator sinensis. Next base: position 1,729,511 of record NW_005841858.1, read on the forward strand.
TTATAGGCTCGGCAGTGCTACGCTGGCTAGCGCTATGGACGAAAGGGACTTGGGGGTCATGATTGACCACAAGATGAACATGAGCCATCAATGTGATGCTGCGGCTAGTAAAGCGAGCAAAATGCTGGCTTGCATCCATAGATGCTTCTCAAGCAAATCCCAGGACATCATTCTCCCGTTGTACTCAGCCTTGGTGAGGCCGCAGCTGGAGTACTGCATCCAGTTTTGGGCTCCACAATTCAAAAATGATGTGGAGAAGGTTGAGAGAGTGCAGAGGAGAGCTATGCGCATGATCAGAGGTCACGAAAACAGACCTTACGATGAGAGGCTGAGAGCCATTGGACTCTTCAGCCTGGAAAAGCACAAGCTCAGGGGTGATCTGATGGCCACCTATAAGTTTATCAGGGGTGCTCACCAGGATCTGCAGGAACACCTGTTCACCAGAGCACCCCAAGGGATGACAAGGTCAAATAGTCACAAACTCCTCCATGACCATTTCAGGCTGGACATAAGGAAGAACTTCTGTACTGTCGGAGCCCCCAAGGTTTGGAATAAACTGCCATCAGAGGTGGTTCAAGCACCTACTCTGAATGCCTTCAAGAGAAATTTGGATACAGTATAATCCCTGTTATCCAGCACAAGTGGGTAATGGGGGGTGTCGGTAAGCTAAAAGTGCCAATTATCTGAGGCACAGGCTTTCTGGCCAGACACGCAGCCTGGAGGGGGGGTGGGGGTAGGCAGAGGGAGAAGTAGCGGCTGCACACAGAAC
>NW_005841858.1:1730302-1746791 GCF_000455745.1 Alligator sinensis
CTGCCACATGCAAGCTTTCCCCGCTCCCCCTGCCCCCTGTGCAGCAGGAGGCAAAGCAGTGCAGCACCGTGTGCATCCCAGTGCTTTCAGCAGCACACTGGGAGGCAAAGATGTGCGGCACAGCACCGTGTGTGTCCTGCCCCTTCTGGCACTGCGCAGTGCCGAAATTCTGCTTACTAAAGTATTCTGGTTGGTGAAGTACCAGATAATGGAGATTTTACTCTGTGTGTGTGTGTGTGTGTGTGTGTGTGTACTGGATTCTACAGAAGGTATTACACTGGTGGGCTTGCGCAGGGTAGGGTGGGCACTGTACTGCCCCTGCCCCTGCCACTCTCTGCTGGCCCAGTGCTTCATTCTCCCCGACACACCACCCTCTGCTCGCTCTAGGGGCTGCTCATGGGAACCCCGTGTTGGCAGCAGCAGCAGCAGCAGCAGCAGCTGGGGCTGTGTTCCACCCTGCCCCCTCAGTAGCATCCTCGGGAGCTTCTGAAGGTGGGGCCAGAGCCCCCTCCTGGGCATCAGCACTCAGGGGTGTTCTCCGGGGTGCCAGGTGACAGAACAAGGAGCAATGGTTTCAAGTTACAGCAAGGGAGGTTCGGGTTACTTGTTAGGAAAAGTTTTCTCATGAGGAGAGTGGTGAAGCACTGGAGCACTGGAGCAGGTTAGCCAGAGAGGCTATGGACTCTCCATCCTTGGGGGTTGTTAAGACCCAGCTAGGTACAGCCTTGGCTGGGATGAGCTAGTTGGGGATGGTCCTGCTTTGAGCAGGGAGTTGGACTAGATCAGCGGTTCCCAATCTGTGATATGGGCACCTGTCAGTGGTACACATTAACAGATGTATTATAATTACTTTATAAGGCAAATATTTGCTGGTGGTACATAAGGTTGTATCATTTTAAATTGGTGGTGCACAATCTGTCAGAGTTTGGGAACCGCTGGACTAGGTGACCGCCCAAGGTCCCTTCCGACCCTAGTTTTCTATGATTCAATGGACTTATCTCCAGAGAATCAGAATGCATTCCAGTCATGTCTTGCTTACTCTTTCATCTCATCCAGGGAAAGGGGACAGAAATTGTGTGTGCAGTAGAGTACTTGGGTACTGTCCCATTCCACATTTTAATTTAAAGAAATGCTTCTATGCATTTATACAGCAGTAATATGTCAGGGAAAAAGAAGGCAGCAATGTCTGCAATGATCCTTCTAATTCCATTCTACCACCTCAGATTGCCCTCTGAGAAAGCTGTCTCCTGCACAGCTTTGCTTCTTTATCATTTATCATGTGAGCCCTGGACTTACTGATTGCAGTTTTCCTCCCAGAGTTCTAGCAGACCATTTAGAAATGCCCCCAGATAGCAATCATCTTGAAAGTAAGGACAAAGACTTGATATTCTGTAGAAAACTATTGTAGGAGACAGTGGAGGACAGGTTTGCTGAGCTTGGTAGCCAACAGTGGTGAGGAGATGCATGTAACATTCAATCCTTACTGGAGTTCTGTAAGGACCCAAGGATCCACACCCAAATATGCTGCATTATTGTAGTCAAGATGAAGGGTGTCAGAGTTGCATACAATTGAGTGCAGGTCATCAAACACTGAATTGGGTGGACTCTTCTAGCCATTCAGAAACAAGAAAAAGTATAAAATCATTGATATGGCTGTGAGAACTCAGGATTAGTGAGGGATTTTAGGAGCCTCTTTGAATATAGGAGGGATTCCTATGTTATCCAAACAGCTTTTCCTTTCTGTTTCCTTTCCAATGTGCTTGGCATCATTAGAATGCAAAAAGGCTACAGTCAAAAGAAACAAAGGACTGAAATGTTGGTCTCATTGACTTCAATGGAACTAGTACCACATGTAGAGCATTGAATATAGGCTATTTCACATTCCTAAATTTTCACCCCACCCACATAAAAGCTTCATTCAAGTTTTCAAATGGATAAGGATGAAGATTTTTTCCTCATGCTGCTCAGGAGACACTAAAGAAATAAGCAGCCAAAAAGGTCAAAGAAAAAATGCCCACTGAAAAACAGAAACCTTTACATCATGGTTGCTGGGATGGTTTAGGCAAGGATGATCCTGCCTTGAACAGTGAGCTGGACTAAATGACCTTATCAAATCCCTTTTCTATGACCCTATGTACTTTTGCCAATCCAGCTATTTCTGGATGGAATATGATGAGTGGGTTCTTCTGTTCTCAACACATATGTAGCTGAGATTTTCCTTTGTGTTTAAATAAAACATGCTTGTAAAAAGAATGGATTGAAGTCACAAGGACAAATCATTCATTTAGTCAAAATAACTCTGCAAGTCTTGGAACACATAAAATGAATGCCCTACATTGCATCCATCCATAAATAAACTTTTAAAAATACTCAACAAATCAATCTTATAATGGATGGGTTTGACAGCACAAAAGAGGCTCCATCCAACTTTCTTACAGGGACTCAAGGTTTCAGAAGATTCTGTAGGTGATTTTATTTTTCTCTAGGCTCACTTCCAGATACATGCCCAAATGCATTAAGTTACTTTGGCAAGAAAATTGCATGCCCAAGAGGCAGCACTTTATACTAAGTTAGGTTATAAAGCCCTCTAGTGACAGACAGCCTAATTGCAAACTTAAAGTGAGCACACGCACTGTTCTACTGCACAAGGAAACCAAGATATGGTAAGTTAAAACTGCTACCAAAAAAAAGAGTGCAAAAATATTTAAGAAACTAAAGATCCTATAATTTCTACTCAAAATGAAGTACAATTTTTCCCAGGCTGATGTATCTGTGCTCTTGGCCTTTGACAAGGGTGATGGGTGTTTGCTTACATGGGTGCCTTTTGTACAAGATTATCAAAACCTTAGTACAATTATCTGAAACTAAGTAAAATACCAAAACCCTTTAACCCTCATTCTGCACAGTGATTATGTGTACAAGGACCCATTGCAACAGCCTAGGAAAGGATCTGTCCATCCCTGCTGATGATAACTCCAGAAAAATCCCAGCTGTCACCATCAACACTAACAGATATCTTACTAACACTTGAAAAGGGTCATTGTAACAGGGGATCACTACCAGCCCCTGTTCCTAAGGGGGAAAGCCCCAGTGGAACCCATACCTGAGACAAGCCCATCGAGCCATTTCTGAGGCTGATGACGTCAGATGCCGGCAGGGTCACCGGAAGCACAAGAATCTCCCATGGGAGCCATTGCTGATTGGCCCTGTAGGCCAGAAGGACCTGTGAAAATACATCTCCTGGTGAGTGCTGGTACCCCTGGAGAGGGGACACAGGGCAGCGAGCAAGCTGCACCAAGTTTGCACAGAGGTGCAAGGACTTAGAGATGACAAGGAGGAATGCCCACGCTGTGCTGAGGATTGTGACAGGTATTGTTTGAGCCGACAACTATGGTTAGTTCTCCGGGGGAGAGAAGAAAAGACCTCCAACTCCCGGGGTGGAGCAACAGGAGAGAACAGAGCACAGATGTCCTCCACTGGGTGTAGCATGAAAGTGCCTATGCAAGCAAAGGGACTGCTACTAATAAAGGCCTAGTGGCAGAAGTAAGACAGTGAGGCTCGCAAGAGCAATATAAAAGGTGGAGGGAGGAGATCTCCACCCAGAGGGGATACCAGAAGGACAAGGAAATAAGCCCGCTGAAGGAATAAACTGGGCTAAGGTGCCTGTGGCTGATGAGGGAGCCAGTTGGCTAACTGGAGTCAGATGGGCATGGACAGGGTGTGAGGGGTGGCGGAGAGCTGTAGTGGAAACCAGAGCACCAAACGCCTGTCGGTATGATTAGCTGTCAACAGCTTTTGTAGCTTTTCGTTTCTCCCAGCAAGGCATGACAGGTGAGTAAAAAGGAGGACAACAGCAAATCGCGTGGCAGGTGCCAAGGATACACCCACCGACAATCATGTAATGTGCTTATTCCGCAGTCTCAAATGGCACGTGACACCTTACTTATTGGAAGCTACAGCTGTTCTGCTCAGATGCCAAACTCCCCAGTTTTATACCGACCAACTAGTGGGCTTACGAGTTAAACGCAATGATTAAAAATTAGAAATCAGGTAAAATTTATTAATTTTGATACAGGATTAAGAGCCAAAGTACTCTTCTAATCCCACTATTCAATTTCCTAATACATGCTATACACACATTCATTTTAAAATTTTTATTCAACTGTTAGTCTTGCTAGTCTGTTACTCTCAGGATGCTGCTGTTTTCCTTACTATTCACAGAAAGTCAAAATCACCAGCTGAAATCATCTTCATAGAATATGTGTGGTTAGGATGTGCTGCAATGAGATGACCAGGACATATATCATCATTAGCTCAGCTTTAAGTGCCTTCATTCAAATGTATCTAACCAGAAGAAACTAATTCCCGCTATTATATTGCATAAATTGATTGCCAAACCATATATGCTGTTAGACAAGCTGTAGGAGTCCCAAGGGCACTAATATCAAAATGATTTTAAGCAGCCTCATTTCCTCTTACTACCTGTGGCTTACACTGAGCTCTTTGCAACCTTCTACATTGCCAGAGAATCCTGGAAGAGGTTGTATGTCGTTATGGTGGCTACAACACCTTGACAGAAGGTGCAAAATACCTACTCTTCCTTATCAGGAATTCAGCCAGCCACACTAGTCTCTGAAGATGATCAGGTGGAGCCTGCCCTCTGTACAGTCATGGGGCTGATAGGTGCTAAGAAGGAACTCTCCATCACTGTGTACTGGAGGAGGAAGAGAAGGAGTGTGGCTACCTCTTCTATATCTTGTCAGGCATTTCACACTTGCCAGGGCAAAAAAAACCCTCCTCTCTTCTCACAAAAAATCACGAGTCAGATCCCAAATAATCATAATACTCACTTGATGTGTACCAGATTAAGAACAGCAGTAGTAAGTGTTAGGTTCTTTTTTAGATTTCTTTTTTTTAGACTGGTTTTGAGCCTATAAGAAGCAATCAGGTTATCCTCTTAAGTTTTTCTGTAAAGCCCTGTAGAGTAGAAACTTTTAAAACAACAGCTGGGGCTCTCATGTAGTCAGCTGCTTTCCAGAGCTGGGGCTTTAAACACACACGTATCGTGAGACATTGTGCATCTCTCACATAGCAAGAGCTGGCTATTTTGTCACAGGGCACCACCCTCTGCTCAGACTTTGATTTTGGTTTTGGCATCTGAAGACCAAGGCAGAAGGACTCTGTTCTCTTTTAATCCTATTCACAGTACTGCAGAGACCTTTCTGTAAAAGATGGCTTTTGCCCTAGCTCTAAACTGGCAGACTAAATTTAATCTGGAACAGTGGCAATGCACAGGGGGTGCATGTGCACCCCCCAAGAGCACTGGTGCACCCCGTGACAGCCAGCACTCCCTGTTTAGGTGACAGGCAGGGGGCATGCGGGAGTGCCAGTGCCCCCCCTGCGAGCGCTGGATGGGAAGTAGGGGTGCCAGGAGAAACGCTGCTGGCACTTCTGGGAGCGCCGCTGACACTTTGCTTCTCAGTCAGCGCAAGCAGCTGCAGGGGGACCCCTCCCCCAATCGCTGACTGGCCGCTGGGGGTGCACATGCCTCCCCTGACTCAGGAGGCAGTCACCCATGATCTGGATTTTTGCCAGCATCTAGAAAACCCTTTCTCTGGAGCTCCCCAGATTTTTCATTCTAAGGTCTTTTAGTCTCATGGCCTGAATGAGGGCAACTGTGTTGGTGGGAGATGCTTGAACCATACCATATCTATTCAATTATAAGATGAGGGTTTTTTCCCCGTTTAACACGGGGGTGCGGGGAAATCAAGCCTCGTCTGATGGGCTAGGGTCAGAAGAAACACACAAACCGATTTAAGTGATCAGGAACCAATTTAAACTGTAACAGAACAAAAGTTCAGTGCACATAAACCAGTTTCAAATTGGCCAAAACTGGTTTAAGATAAACCTGGTTGAAGTAGTATCAGAGTTAACTGATTTAGGTCAAACCAGTTTATGGAACTTCTGTCCTAGACCCCCTCCCAATTCAACTTAACTCACAGTCCTCCAGCATCCCAAGATGCTGTGCAGTCCTGAGCTGTGCTCTCTGCTCAAATGGAGCAGGACTGGCCCGACTCCCAGATGTCAGCAGAGACTTTTCCATCCCCAGCAGCCAGGAGCGGGGCAAAGTCCCCCGCCTCACCCAGTCCTCCACTGGGGAATCGACCCAGCTCCCAGCTATGGCCAGGGAGTAAAGCCCCTACTGCTAGCTTCCTCCCTCTACCAGCATGCAGTGGGTGTTTCCCCCCAGGCACTCCCACCTCAGCTGGCCCACAGACTGGGGAGAGGCCATGGCCAGGGAATTGCCCCAGTTCCTAGCTCGGGTGAGAGGAGTAAAGCCCCCACAGTGGGCTCCACCCCTCCCCCAAGTGGGGCATTCTTAGGTCAGCCTGGAGCCATGGGAGGGCTGGCACTCAGGCAGCAGAGGCCCCTGATGCACTCCCTGCCGGGCCAGCCACCCCCAGAGAACATCATGGTCAGAGCAGCAAAGTGCTCTCCCCGGCCATGTCAGGACTCGCTGGGCTACAGGCTGCACATAACAGGGTACTCCACACTGCAGGACAGTCTGGGGTGATGGAGCTGCAGCCAGCAATGCCAGCCCCTCCCTCCTCCTGGGTCAGCAGCACTGCCATCCTGTGCCACAGTCTGGTGGGTGGAGTGGGCTGATCACCTGGCCATGGTCCCTGTAGGAGGGAGTGGGGGGCAAATGGCCCCCTGAGGGCTCCTCCACCCTTGTCCTCCTTGACCCCGCTGTGGGCTCCCCCACCCCTACACCTGGCACAGCCTAGATGGGGGTCCAGAGCTGGACAGGGACTATTCTCCCCCCTCCCGCTCCCTCCTCAGCTGGCCCATTGGCCAAGCTTTCCCCCACCCCTGTTCCCTGTTCCCTCTTCCCCCTGCATGGGGGAAACCCTGCTAGGGGTCTGGTGTGGTATGGGGGGATACTTCCCCCAGGCCCGCTCCACAGCCTGGACTGAGGAGGAGGCATGGCTAGGGAACCAGCTCTGGGCACAGGGAGAGAACCTCACTGGGGGCTTCCCTCTTCCTCCTTCCCCAGTGCTGGGGAGCCCCCAGCTGGGGGTCTGGTGGCAGGGTTCCCCACACCCCTTCGTCAGCTAACTGGAGACTAAAGAGGGCGCATGGTGGGAAATCACATCTCTCGGTTGTCTGCACTGACAGGTAGGCTGGGAGGTGAGTTCTAGCACCCTCCTGGCTCCTGGTATGGGCCACTGCAAGGGTATGGCTGCCTTTCGGTTTTGAAAGTTCACTTTCTTATCAGTTCAATCCAAGCAATTTACAAAAAACCTGCAAAGATTGAATCAATTCAGCCTTGGGCTTTTTGATTGTCTCCAATTAGCCATGATGGCATAAGACTTACAAGGTCACTTTTTGCTGCATGCGAGGAACCTGGCCAGCACATACTCAGTTGCCTCAGCACCCCGCAGCCAGGAAGCAGCTGGGAGTGACCTGATCACCTGCCTTTCAGCCACCCAGCATGCTGTGGGGAGAAGTTGGCCAGGCACACTTCAGACCCCACAGGGGCTGGCCAACACTCAGGGAGGAGGGACTCCCAGGGGCCATCCAGGCACCTTGCATTCTGCAGAGAGGGACCTGACTGCAGTGACAAGGGACCCAGCACTCAGTAAGGGAGCCAGCATGCGGCAAGGGACCCAACGCATGGCAAGGCTCCAAGCAACAGTAGGGAGGAATCCAGCATACAGTGAGACTCCTAGTAGCAGCAGCAGCAAGGGATCCAGCACATGGCCAGACTCCCAGCAATGGTGGCAAGGAACCCAGCATGCAGTGATGATGGACCTGGCAACAGCGACAAGAGGCCCAGAACATGCATGCTAACGAGGGACCCAGCGTGAGCATGCTAGTGAGGGATCTAGTACAGTGAGGCTCTAGTCAGAGGTGGTGAGGGAACCAGCATACAAAGAGGCACCTGACAGCATCAAGACAAGTGGCAGTAGGACACTCAGTGGAGGGTCAGGTGGCAGGGGAGCACTTGGCAGAATAGCAGGGAAAGCAGCAGATTACAAGGCCTGATCACCTCTGACTGGCCAAAATTTAAAAACATAGAAACCCGTGGTAAATTCTGTAGGGCGAGCGGTAGCAGGGAAAAGTGACTCATCCTAACTTGTAGGATCTGAGAAAGGAGTAGTACTCACCAGGCTCTGGACAGAACCTAATATAGATTAAGTTAAATTAATGTTTGAACTGAATTCAATCTAATGTTGAATTTACAATTTACTGGTATTGCTATAGTTTTTGCCAGTAGGTCTTTTAATAAAAAATAATTCAAAATTATTTTTTTCCTTGTGTAGAATCTATTTTTTGGCAGTCGTCTTAAATTCAGCATCATCTTAGATTTGAGTAAACACATTAGTTCCTAGATTAATCTCAAATTAGCCCCATCCCAGATTAGCCAACTCTTCCCTGTATTGCATTCAATTAAGTTAATGTTATGAAAAGACCAACAATGAACTCCTAGAAGAGCATTTATTCCCTGTTTTGTCAAGATTATACAAGGTAGGCGAATTCAGGTAATTAGTTTAGACTCAGTTTCTGGAACCACAACATCTCCCCTTGTTTCATTTTTCTGGAACCTGAAGACAAGTTTCAGTTCATAGATCTTTCTTCATGAGCTGAACAATTTCCACTGATATATAACTAGCCATGTTGCATGCCAGCTTTTGCTTTGAAAGTATCATGTTATTGCTGCCAGCAGGTGGCGATGAAGGACTTTGTAATTTGCACAAATAAATAAGAACCCTGGTTAAATATATTGCTGCTTGTTTTCTTAAATTACAGGATTTTTCAGGTGGAAAAGTGATTTTAGAGGCAAGTATTGATGATTAGTCAAATACATTTGTATTACAAAAATACTCAGAATAACAAAAATGTAGAAGTTGTTATAATTTTTTTAACAAATAGAAATAAATTAAATTATCTAACTCTCATGAATATTTTCTCATTTTATCATCTGGGACTTGAACAACCGCCCTAGGATGTAAATCCTTCCTTATGTATTCTTAAGGGATCATTGATCTCTCATGCACATGCACTGGCTCAAGCAAAGACATTTTGCTTCTAAAACATTTATGGGATATGTCATTAATTTGCCATTCTGTTGATGCTTTTTCCTAGGGTTGGCCTTCTGATCAGAATTTAGGGTAAATCACTTATCTGTCTCTGTAATGAGGCATTACTAATAGGAGTGAGGCTTATCAATATTTGGAAGGAAAACCCTTATGCTGCAATTTTATTTTGTATAACGTGGGTTATGCAGTACCATATCTTTGACAAATGCATTTATTCCCTAAATTTCAACTGTGTAATTTGTCCTAAACCCTTAGTTCTTGACATGTTTTTCATGGAACAAAAAGTAAACAGCAGCTGCAAGAAATCTCCTTTCTGTGCTGAAGTAAATTAGCATATGTTTTCTAAAATGTCCTTAATGACCAGTCTAGCTGAGGATACATCTAAAGTTGTGCCAAGGGGATGACATCTGCAGTGCACATTTTTGCGTTTGAGTTTTTGCCATTTTGTTTGGAGTTATTTTATGCTTCTGTGCACTTTCCTACCAGGATGAAAATATTATACTCATCACCATCTATAGCGTGCTTATGTAAGCATGCAGTATTAAAATATTTGGTAAGTTTTCAGTGCAATGTTATCTTGAAAACAAAAATACCTAAAAGATGCTGAGTCTTATCTCATGCACAATAGTGCTAGCTGTTATTAAAAATGTAGATTTATTGCATCCACTGAACTATCTAGACTGGCATATATCTTCTGTTCTTCCGTGACCTGCCATAACTTGATCTCAAAAGCACCAACATTTCCTAGTTCTCTAGAATACTCTCTGGTCTCACGGCAGTTCTGAAGCTTATTAGCTCTAGGATATTTTCCTGCGTATATATTCTACCTATTAGCCGGCAAGACAGCAGCACCCTGGAGACACATATTTTTGTGGAAGACTTAGCCCTAATCAAACTGTTCCTGGAGAAGAAGATAGCTTATGGGTTGTATCCTTGTTTATTCTATTCAGTGTAAAATTGACCTGGTTTTGTGGAATGTAAACCTAAAAAGGAGCAGAGGCTAGAGCTAAAGATGCAAAGTGATTTCGGCAGCAGTATAGCAAGCTCCTGTAGCACCCTGGGCAGACAGGACCATTGGAAAGTGGGGGGAGGGGGCAGAGTTTTATTTTACCTTCCTGGCTTTCTACGCTTTGGCTGTAATAGCATATGCTCGCACTGCTGCAGCTGAAGATCAGGCTCAGCAAGGGGCACCAGCATACACCACCCAGCCACAGAAACTGGGCAGTTCTCTGTGATGTATAGGAGGGAGGAAGAGTTGAATTGAATCGTGCCCCTCCCTAGGATTTTTGACACAGGAGGCACAGCTGTATGCCCATTAGAGTATCTGGGGATGAAAGGAAGCAAAAAGAGTACCAGGGGAGCCCAAGCCCTGGTACATCTGTTACGCAGCAAGCCTACCCTTCAACTGCAGCAGCCCTGCCGAAGCCCATACACTACAGACTGCAGAGCTGCCTAGCTTGCGACTGGACAGCATGGGGTTGCACCTGCTGTAGCAAGGTGAAGATGGGGCAATTTTTGCACCCCCTTGAAGTCAGTGTCACACACACCCTGCCCTACTCTAGTTACAGGACTGGATTCAGGTGTCTGCTTGTCAGGTAAAGCATGTGTGTTTATGTGCTCCAATTCAGAAGTATAAAGGCTGAAAAAGTCTCTCCGTAGGGCTTCACCTATATACAAGCCTGCCATAATGTAATTAAACTGATTTAGTTCATTTGGTGCCGACACCCATATGGACACTTTTAATTATGTTTTTAAAAATCTTCTTTTAGTTTAGCCTAAAATTGCCTCTAATCAAATTACACTCAGCAGAAGCTGTTACCCAGATAACAGGTAACCTTGTGGGTAGGCTTCTGATAACAGAGGCAGAAAAGGTTGTATAGCTCAACCTTTTATTTGCTTACACCTTAAAACATGAAAACAAACATATCCCAAAGTCTATGTGGTTACCCATCACAGAACAACATAGTTTCTCACCTATAGCGGCTGAGGAGACTCGAGGGGTGCGAGGAGGGTGACATGCAGTTTGACAGCAGGTCTTCTTGAAGGTGACGAGTTCTCCAAATTTCCCTTCAGCCTATGCCCAATATTTATAGATATCTGGTTTTAATATTCTAATAAATGATCTCTGATTGGTTTGATTTAAATGTCTTTGTTTCACTGAAACTTTTGAACTGGACTGAATTAAATCTCTTGTGGACTTCGAAGGTGTCAATTAGTTAGGATTTACATCCTTTGGAAAGAAAGAAGGAGGGTTTCTTATCTCCTTTCCTGGGCCAATCTTGGAGTGCTGCTCAACACTGACCCGTTTTGGTGGGGGGTTTTTACCTTAGTTTATAGTCTTCTCTGACAATGCTGTCTTTGTTTGTACAGATTATCTAAGCATCCTAACAAAAATGTATCCATTAAAACAAGCCATACGAGGAAAGGCTGACAGATATAGGACTGTTCATCCTTGAAAAGAGAAGACTTTGGGGAGATTTGGTGGCAGCTTACAAACATATCAGGGGAGAGCATCAGGGGCTAGGTGAACAACTTTTCACCAAAGCGCCCCAGGGGAAAACCAGGAGCAATGGTCATAAACTCCTAGAAGGAGGTTTCAGAGTGGATATAAAGAAATCTTCTTCATGGTTTGTGTGACCAGACTCTGGAATAGACTCCCAGAGCGGGTGATGCAGACGCCTACCCTGGAGATCTTCAAAAGAAGACTGGACACACACCTTGCTGGTTATTTGAGCTCAGCAGTCTTTCCTGCTCATAGTGGGGGGGCTGGACCCGATGATTTCAAGAGGTCCCTTTGAGCCCTAAATCTGTGTGAATCTGTGAGTCTGTGAGTAAAATAACATCTAATACATTTGCTCACATCAATCACTACTACTAATATTTTAAGACAAAGCTATGATATAGTGTAATGGATTATTTAATGTATGGTTTTCCCTTATATCCTTTCAAGCCTTGTGCTTTGTCTAATTGTGTTTGATGGCTTCCTTTACTTTGCTGACCAAACTAATTGTCACATCTGCAAAGGTTCAGACTATGATCACTCAGAAACAAGCTTTGGACCTTCTGCTTAGCAAGACTTCTGCAGCTTAGCCAAGGCCTCTTAAAAATGGCCAAAGCTGGCAACAAAACTACAGTGTCTCTTGCACAGGTTTAACTAAACAACTTTAGAAATTACAACATTTGTGACATACAGGCGTCCCTCGCTTTACGCGGTAGATGTGTTCCTGAAAAACTGCGCATAACTCGAATTTGCATAAAGGGAACCCACTTTACAAGGTAACAAATAGGGATACATTCCAAGACCTCAGGTGCATAAATAGTGAGTAAATCTGCTGGGGCTGGGTGGCGCTGGGCTCTTCCCAAAGCAGGGCTGGGCTAGGCTGCGTTCAGAGCGGGCAGCAGTGGTGCTAGGAGGGGGACTATGGGGGGCTACAGCAACCCCAAAATTCACCATAGCCCCTCCCAACCCCCCCTCCCAGCACTGCCGTTACCTGCCCTGAGTGCAGCGTAGCCCAACCCCGCCCCTGGAAGAGCCCAGCCCCAGAGACTGGAGTGAGTTGGGCCTCGATCTGGTCCCCCACCAGTGATGAGGGAGGGAGTGGGGCTGGGGCAGAGGCAAGGGCGCAGCTCCTGCCACTACAAGCTGCTTCTGTGGGCTGGGTTGTGGGGCTGTGCTGGTCTCTTCCCAGCAAGGGGGTTGAGCTGCGCTATGCTCAGGGCCGGTGGCAGCACTGGGAGGGTGGTTGAAAGGGCTACAGCAAATTTTGGGGTGGCTGCAGCCCCCCCATAGCTTCGCTGGGGCCTCAATCTGCCCCCCCTCATGGCCCTTTCCCCTCCCCCCACAGACTTACCTGCTGCCAATCACATAAGAGTAAATTTACCTTGCATATAATTAATTTTGGGTATAAAAGGGTTATCTTTTAAAAAAGAGTGAATTTGCATATACAAAACCCGCATAAAGCGAGGGAAGCCTATAGGTACAATCCTGAGGGCAAACCCTTAGACAGAGCTAAGTGGTAGGGCTTTGCGAAGCTTCAGTCCCTGATTCAATTCGGTGGAGACTTGGCCCGATTCGGTGGATCAATCTCCAAATCCGAAGATTTGGAGATCTGAGAATCAGGAGACCCTTTAATCTCTCTAAATCGAATCGGAAACCTCCAAATCGATTCGGAAAGGTTCAGAGATTCGGATATAGACAAGGCTTTAAATGTTTTTTTCTACATACCTCAAGGTAGCAGGCGGCTTGTGAATGCTGTAATTCTGGGGCAGATGGAGTGTCCCACAGGAGCATGGGGAGCTCCCCAGCACACTTGGCAGCAGTCCTGGAAGTGGACCAGAAGTACTGGGCACCCCCTGCACACCTCCCTGACTCGGCGTCTGGTGCTTCCTGGATCTAGGGGGGCAACCAGGGTCCCCCTGTGGCCAGTTGCCAAGCTGGGGGGGGGCCCCCATGTGCTCCCTGGTGGACCCGGAAGTAGACTGGAAGTAATTCCAGTCTACTTCCGGGTTCACCGCTGAGCATGCGGGGAGCCCCACTGCACTCCTGTGGGACGCTCCATCTGCCCCAGGATCTCAGCATTCACAAGCCATGCCTGGTACCTTGAGGTATGTAGAAAAAACATTTAAAAGCTGTGTCTATCGCTGAATCACTGATTCTCCAAATCAGTATTGAATCTTCAGATTCGGATTCAGCCGAATCGAATCAGGGACAGTGATCCGAATCAACAAATTGAATCACTGTCCCCAATTCGGGCTGAATCCAAATCGAATACAGCCCATTTTGCACACCCCTACTAAGTGGGGAGAAGCAGTTCTAAAAGAGACCCCTGAGCAGCCTACAGCAGATATCAGTTCAAGCCTAGTTAACAGAAAAGGAGAATCCATGGAAGAGGGGAGTCTGACCATATTTAGCACATGTACAAATATGTACACAAATGTATATAGGACAGCTACTGCTTTATGCTATTTTTTAATTAATTTACTGGGGCATTATCGTTAGTGAACATGAACAAACACATTCTGTCAATTGACTTCAGAAGTGCAGTGTGACTCCTAAGGACTGGAGGTCATCAGCAATTTTAGGATTCTTATCCAATGCTATGTAGATCCAATTGCCTAACTGAAAGTTTAAAAAAATGGCTCCAGCCACCACTTCTTTAAAGTTCAAATATTCCACCAGGTGAAGTACATAATTACAAGTGTCACTAACTGCCAACTACAGTTTAGAACAAACTGAACCCCAAATGAAGCAGAAATTCACTTATTCTTTCCTTTCTGAGGGAATTAGCCTTGTCATTTATAAATTTAGGTATGTCCTGTGAATACTATTTCCATCAATTTTGTGATTTAATTAATCATCTAAAATATTTAATGAGACTTGTGCTTTAAATTGAAAAGGTGATTAAGTTATAGTGATTTTTTTTATACTAGCATAAATAAATGCATGGGAAATAAATACAGTGGACAATTTAATTTCTATTTTTCCTGAATTTTGTAGACCTTCCCTAAGCAGAGAGGAATCTTTTTTCTATTAGCTATTTCTGAACTAACAGCCCCCAAAGTTCAAACACTGCCAAATGCCAAAGGATGTTTTCTTCTAGATGAATACTAATTAAATTAGTAGTGTTTATAATTATGGTGATTTTACATTCTGAATATAGCATGTGAGATTCAAACTGAGATACAAATTTGCATGCACTGTCAAATGTGAGTGTATATCTTTATCATTCAGCACTAAATTATTAATGCAGATCTTTTAAGAGTGTAACATTAATAAGTTAATGATCTATAATGCATAACATTGGTAATTCTTTCTGCAGCACTTGACAGGTATTTTGCTTTTGAGATATTAAATGCAAACTTCAGAAAAGGGTTTAATGTTTCATCCAAAGATTGTTGGCCAAATCCTATTCTAACATAATTCACATCCCTCCCATGCCTATTTGAACCAGTGCAATTGGAAGGTGGATAAGTCAGTATAAAACTGGCCCTTTATATGCAGGTTTAATCATCTAAAGGGGCCAGACAGAAGTGACAATTTTCACCCAGTCTGGCCAGAGAAAGCAGTTTAGATCTGTGACCAGACACAAGTGCACAGATGCAGACAGCTTCAAAATGGCTGGCAAGGTGAAAATCTTACCCCTCATTGCATGAGGTATCAGATAAAGATTATTCAAAATGTAGCGTGTTTTGTAACTTGTGTCTGTGGAGTTCCCAGCCTGTTGCTGGTTTCAGAATGAGAGGGGGGAAAGGGAGTCGAGGGAGTTCAGTTGGGGGGGGGGGTTCAGTTCCCCCTGGAGGGTGGGACACGTGTACTCAAGCCCCTCTGCAGTGGGGGGGAGGAGGGGACCCCAATTCACTCACCCCACCTGTCAGCACCAACTGGGAAGCCCCAAGAATGAGCTTCCACTGCTACCTTTCCCTCTCCCATTATGAAAACAGTAAGTGCTGGCAGAAAGCCCTGGCCATTGCTATAGGAACCTGGCTGCAGGTTTCCAGACCCTAGCTAGATTCCCCTCCCCCTGGAACCAACAGTGAACTTCTGTTTGGTCTGGAGTAATGCTGTAACTCAGAGCGCTTTGCAAAAATCATTCTGAGTTACAGCTGGGAGCTGCACTTCTGTCTGCACCCAAGAATTTACTGCTTATTAAAGACATATCTGGAAAATCAGCTCCTCTCTTCATATATCCAGGGAGTCTAACATGTAGGAGCAGTGCAGGTTTCTTTAATTCTCTCCAGACACCCTATCAATTTACTTCAGTCCTGATTTAGTTAACTGTTTGAGGCATGAAAGGGTAGAGGTCAGTCCAGTGAACACTGCCAGGAACTAAGAGTCAATACAAACCTGATTGCCTTCTGCCCACTTCAAACTTGCCTGCTTCCACTCCACTCTCTAGCTCTAGGGTGAGGGCAGACATATCACTTGAACCATTCCAAGAACATCATTGATTAGGAACCAGTTGACAACTGCCCCTGTTCTTAGGTATCTGCACATACACTGCCAAGGGGTCTAAGTGGAAAAGTCACTTTTTAGGCACTGTAGTATTCTCAACCACTACCAAGGAGTGGTAATGAATACCCAGCCCAGCATACCTCCCAGCAGCATGTGTCCCAATAGTCCCTGAGTATGGAAGGAAAACCCCAGTTCACTGAAGGCAAAGGAAAAGGAAGATGATGCCAGATGCCCACAATTGCAATGTTCTGATCCACCTTCTCATTAACATGAAGTTCAATAAAGACCTTTCCTACACTTTACCAAAATCTTTGTGGTGATACCCTTCTGGATACTGATCATTGTGTCTAAAAAGGAGATGTTGGTTCTGGAGTATTCTAAAGAAAGTCGGATGGAGGGATGGTGACTGTTGAATTTCTGGTGCATCCAAGCC
>NW_005841858.1:1747415-1762276 GCF_000455745.1 Alligator sinensis
CCTCCCTTGAACCTGTATGGAAAATCCTCAAAAAATTGCAACCCATATTAGACAGAGACCCTATTCTTAAAAAGATCTTCCCAGAGCCACCCATCCTAGCCTTCAGACAAGCACCGAACCTCGCCAACCTCATCACCAGAAGCAAACTTCCTCAAGACCAGAACACACCAAAAGGATCGAGACCGTGCCAGGACAAGAAATGCAAAACCTGCCAACACGTCTCCACCACCCCCACTATTACTACACCCCACAACAGAGCCATCAGCATCCCAGGATCTTACAGCTGCACCTCCAGAAATGTGATATACCTCATCCAATGCACCAGATGCCCTGATGGAAAATATGTAGGAGAAACCAAACAACAACTGCGCACCAGAATGAACGCACACCGGAAATCTATCAAAGACAGAAACACTCAATTACCGGTGGGGGCACATTTCTCACAGGAGGGCCACTCTCTCTCCAGTCTCTCAGTCTTGATCCTCAAGGGAAACTTACACAACACTTCCCAGAGACGAGCCTATGAACTCCATTTCATCAACCTCCTGGATACTAGAGATCATGGACTAAACATAGACATTGGATTTTTGATACATTATAATCTGCCTGACAACTGACTCCCCAGCCCAGCCCCTGGCTTCTTTACTTTTCATTCCATCCAGGAAGAGCACACACCAACTGCTAAAGCTTCCTTAGCCTGACGAAGGGTTTTTGAACCCGAAAGCTTGCTTAATAAATATTCTCCAACCATTTGGGTTGGTCTAATAAAAGATATCAAATTCACCCAAGGAACCTTGTCTACAATGTACCGTATAATTTTAGTGACCTATATTTAACTTCTATATTGCAGCAACTGGTGAAAAATGCCCAAGACTTATTCACTACTGCAGGGCTCTACCGCCACGTCTTGCCTCAGTTAATTTCAATAGAAACACTCATGATTCATGAAGTTAAACACACGTGAGTCTGTAGAGAATCTAATCATATGTCTGTTAACATCACGTCCCAAAACCTGAATTTCGAAAGATGAAGTCAAACAAAGCTTCCTAGTGCATCAGAAAAAAAATATGGCTGTCCCAGAAATGTCTCTTCCTGTGCTTTCTTGGTTATTGCAACCTAGTCCAGAGAGGCTGGAATTTCAGATAGCATAGCTGGTGTTCAATTTTTTCCCCTTATACATTAACACATAAACATCATTTAATGCTAACTCAGAGTTACAAAATTTGGGTAATGTACAATTCCCCTTCTGTAAATACTATTGATAAATGTAAAGTGCAATATAAAGACGTTTTATGCATTTAGAAATTTATTCTGGAGTCCCAAAAAAGAGTCCAAATCTATATTCTTTATGTGGTCAGAAATCGTGGAGATAGCAATAGGACTACAGAATAAAATGTAGAACACATCTCAGCTGAACTTTAGCTCTCTGGAGGGCATTACAGAAGAGTCTAACCATTGCATCTTCTCTTTCCTCTTTAGTTAATTTATTAGCATTTAAAAATTTTATCATATATTTTGATGTTTTGTGTAACAGATGCTGCTGTTGTTAAAATGTAAAGCCTGAAAAATTAATTGAAATTAAGTAAATAATAGATTAGAAAAGGAAGCTAGTTTCAAGAGTTTCTGAAGAAAAATTTTCATTCATCTTTTAAACATGATTTTTTTTTTTTGCACTGCAGCAAATTAATCTTCTCCTCCTCCTTTGTTTAGATCAACAGAGGAGCCAGACATTCACATATTACCTGAACTTGTTATGATGGTATCTAATACATGACAACAATGTATCAGCAAATGTAGGTTGAAATCCACTAGATTCACAGGATTCACTTTAGATAGGTCCCTCTTTTCTTTGTCACTTCTCAAGTTTTCTTGTCTGCTTGCCTATTTTATCTCATACCAAGGAGCCAAGCTTACTGGAATTTTCACTTTCTTCCAGCTCCTTCTTTTTGTACCAACTCTGACTTAGACTCATAACTCCTTACTGACATGGAAATCACAACCCCTACTTCTGCATGATCTTGGAATACCTATGACCCTAATTTCCAACACTTCATACACCTAAATCAGAGCTGTTTACTTGTATGGAACTAATGCAATCATACACATCATCACTGAATTCAGTCCAGAGCTAGCTGCCTGACAAATACATGGTAAGAATGCCATTTCAGAAGTCTTCCAGCAATTTTAGTTCCAAGACACAAAGCTTAGAACAATGATACAAGTTATTCTCTCTGCAAAAGTATGCAAACCGCCTGGAAATTCAACGGCAGAGAAACAAAGCCCTTTGAAATTTATAGGAATGCTTCTGTTGACTTCAGATTGGGCCTTGAGCAACTTGCTAATATTATTCTACTTAGATATAAATTTATGTTTAAAAGTGAAAATCAATTTGCTCCTGATACCCCTGATAAAAATATAAATATGAATTAAGTAGATAAATACATTGTGTTGTGTACAACATTAGAATTTTAACCAGTGTAATTTCATTATGTATCATTATTACGTGAAGTACTTTCCTCCATATTCTGCTTCTACTTCATATTCACAGACAAAGAAGTGACTCCCTCAGAGTTATGAAAGGGATGATCTTGCCTCAGGCAGGGGGTAAAGTAGATGACCTCTGGAGGTCCCTTCCAGCCCTACTGCTCTCTAACTTGGATAACATATAATTCATCCTGTGTAAATACTATTTCAAAGTCAATGTAAAGTGTAACTTATGTACTTAGAAATCTACAAGGAAGTCCTAAACAAAGGTCCAGATCTGCATTTCTTACATGGTCAAACATTCTCTTTAAAGCCAGGAGTGAAGTTACAGGGTTACAACGGTAAAACAGTGCACAATCCAGCACCTTGTGGGGTGCACAATTCATACTCAAGAAACCTGGTGTGTAGAGAGACTACATAGCTCTCTCTGCTCCACTGTTTGTGACTTCCCAGTTACATGGGACAGTTGAGACTAGATTGTGCAGGAGGATTAACAACCTCAGCAGGGAAAATATTCCTACCAATTGAAACTCTCAAATGAGCTGAGGAAAATCATACAATCTCCATCTCTAAATAATGTACCATGAAAAATGCATTTACTCAAATTTAGCAAGATAATATTAGCAAATTCCTGGTATCATACTTATCCTTATTTAAAGGCTTAAGCTATTATATCCCATTCTCCTTGTATAAACCAATTCAGGTTATGTAATGTACATGGATTTGCTTCCAACTGGATTCCAGATGGCGATATATTATTAAGCCAAAGCAATACACATCACAATTTGGAAGAAAGCAGGTCAGGACTTTATTGCATGTCAAAACTATCAAACTATCCAGAACATCTTAAATTAAAAGGGCTAGTAGAAAATAACCATTGCGTTGAGATGGTTTTACTGCATTACTTAGCTCATGAATTTAGATTGTGTGTTTATTTTAACAGTCCTTTTTCATCCCTGGTAGGTGGGTTACCATCTGTCTGTCAACATGACAAAATTAGGGGCACACATGACAAAAGGTGCATAAAGAATGGCAGGGGAGGACATGAGCACAGTCCAAAAGAGAAGTGGTGTAGGGATAAGATACTGGAAGGCCTGGTGTATGCAGTGAGAACATGAGAGGCCACCCCTTTACATGACTCTTTCGCATTTTTCCTTGTTAAGATTTGCAAGTTGTTGTGACACATAGTATGGTTTTGCTACTGAAGATTTTATGGGGAGCTGTTTATTCACAGAGATTGTTCTACCTGGGAGAATTTCAATTCCCACAAAGATGTTTCTATCCTTTCTCCTACATTGGTAGCTTTGAAAATGAAACTGAATGGCTAAGTCAATGTTAACCGCCTGGCAGGACTGTAAAAGCAGCTGACAGTTAGGCAGCACCCCTGTCATCTGAAGCTGAATGGGACATAAAAATGTTCTACTCATCACACACTTCTTGCTTTGAACAGTGAATCCATTAAGTTTGGGGTATATCCCAAAGAAACATTAATAATAACCCCCCACTACTCACCTTAGTCCTCATGCCATTCCCATACATTCAGGTGGAAAGGAAGCAGTTGTACTTGGTAGACTGCTGACCTCAGGTCTGATTGTTAATACTCTCAGCCCTCTGAAACTAAGTTGCATGGGCTTGTGGCTACATTCTCTTTGGGGCAGCCATTGCCACAATAATTACTTGAAAGGATTCTTTATTAAATCCAAGGCCAACATCTCTTGGGGCACAAAGCACATACAGTTTAGGTACTCCCTGCATCCCTTTCCCCTCATCAATCCAACCAGCATCTAGAGCAGCACAGTACTCTGTGTAAGTCTATGCTGGAGTCTGAAATGCCAGTATTAGAAAAAAACTTGGTGTCCTGGCCATCCCAGTCCTCTCCAGCCAAGAAATGGGATACCTGTTCCAGATACCACCACCGCTACAGAGCATCCAGGAAAACACAGTTTCCACCTAACTTATATATCCCCTGCTAGTAAAAACCAAGAGCAGGTAGGGGAGACCCACCTACCAAAAAACAAAACAAAACACAAAAAACAAAATACCCCAAAAAAACAAAGCCTTTTTTCCAGCAAATCCACCCACAACTTTTAAAATAAGTTGTGTAATGCCTGTGCATTGGACCTGGAGTGTGAGGTCCCCCTATATGGCAATATCAATAGAATACTTATGCCCAGTGTCAAAGGTGTTAATATGATCCCACCACCAAACAGCACTAAACAGTGGTTCAAGGCCTTTAGTAGGGAGACACTGACCTGTTTTTCTGAAGGGAAACACAATAGTAAATTAATATCCAAGTTTTGAGATATAGCTTTGGGACACAAAAGGGAAAAAGAATTACAACTAAAGCATTTAAAAATGGAAAATCGAGTGGCTACTGCCTTCAAATGTATTGAATAAAAAAACTAATCAAAACTAGTCCCCATTCCAGAAAAATGAATCACTTAAAGTCTTATTCCTCTTGCTGGAAAAAAAGGATTAGTTCTGTGGTTGGATTTCAAGTGGACTATGCTGAATTATAGTAATTTCCTCAACTCTGGGCAAAACAAAAAAGGGACAAGATAGTCAAGGTGGCAGAAATGTTTGATGTTCTTAGAATACAAAGTAGATGCCTTGGGCTGGCAGGTTGGCCACAATAATCTGTTGCTATGGATTTAGGCTCAATTACCCACCATGGGATAGCATCAGACTCATTGGGTCTTTAGCAAAGCTACAAAGCCAACTTATCTAATCACATTTGTGCCAAAGAGTACAATGCGCCTATGTATCAGGTGAGAACGAGCAGCAAATGAACCTGGGCAGAAGAGAGAGCTAGAAGTGGGCTAAGGAGAGCCTCCCTATTCTCTCCCCACTTCATCCAAAAGGAAGATGGAGCAGGATGCAGCATGATAACTAGGCTTGTTCACCAGTGACCTGAGCTCTCGGTGTTAGAATAGCAGGATGATCCTCAAGGCTCACAGATGACTAATAGCGTTTATGGAGTTCAGCAGAATATTGCTGACCTTTCCCTTGAAAATCTTCTCAGAATCCAGAATGATGGATTTGGGAGAGCAATGAAGGAAATATTATTTTACCCATGGTGTATTGTCTGTATTGTCAAAGCAGGCAGGTAGCTTGGAGTTGGCCCCTTATTAAAACCTTGGCAGCACATCACCGATTTTTGCATTTCACAGACTCCTTTTCTCCCAGCATATGCAAACTTCTAGCTCTTTATTATGCATCTAAAGGGAGTACATATTCAGGGGCAGAGTCAGAGAAAGAAGGGATGGTCCCTAAGGTAATGCTGTAAATAAAGACGTACAAAACAAAAACTTTAAAAACAGTTAATTAAAATGATGCTTCCATGCGCTAGCTTTTCACTTAACTTCAGAGCCATCAAGGTGCTGAACACCACACAGTGTATAGACTTTCATGTGAATCTGTATATTAAATGCTTGGTAACAGACCCAAATTCATTAACATATCCCAGTACACAGGCAAAAGTTTACAAGATTGCTCTCAAATAAGCTGTGCAGTGAAAAGTACAAAAGGCCTCATTCATCAGTGTGTTGCTCCAGTTTTACTAAATGTCACTAAAATCTTTAAGATACTGTAGGCACCCTTATCAGATTAATAGGCCAGGGCTGAGAGCGATATTTGAGTTAAATGCTGAGCCTAGTATATTTACTCTATGTCATTCACAGTAATGGTGCCCCTGTAGCAGTGTCCCTGTTATTCATACTGAAATTTAAAACTGCTTCAAAACTATGACCTTGCCTCTGCCTCCACTTTTCAGGGTGTTTGGTGACAAAGGGTTATGGGAAGGAACAAAACCCGTGCTCCCTGAATCACAAGGATTGCTATAGAGCTCTGTCTCACCCAGGACATTCAATGCCTAATCCATCCCTAAACTATTTTTGTTCAATACATTCAATCAAGTCTGTGGTGTGCAACGTGCCAAGTCCATCTGTATTGTAGATTCCAGAGAAGTCAATAGACCCTTGCCTGAGATGGACTTAGCCCATGAATATCATCCCCAAACTCCTCAATAACAGCAGAGTACTAAAGGTAAAATTCCATTCACAACTGTTCAGCCCCAGACCCCCCTGATTTCACTGTCACTATGTAAATACCTCTAACTCGCTTTTGATGTTACATTTTTTTTAATTTCTCTATTCTGCTAAATTATTAGTAATGTTGAACTTTTCTTTCCCTCAAGTATACTGGTTTGATTTATCCACTCTCAGTCCCTTATAGTAGTTTCCTTCCCCTTTGTATCATTTCTCTTAGCTGGCATTCTGTGAATTTCTTTAACATGCTTCCAGGTCCTTGAAAGAGATGTCAGAATTAATACCAGCCTCTTTAACTTGTCCCTACAAACCTGTTATATTGTACAAAAAGGGTTTGAGTAACATGTTTAATTATTTATATTAATCAATATATTGTTGGTTTCTCTATGCTATAGCTGGGGAAGCCATTAGCACAAACAACTGAGGTCTAAAACTCTTGGGATAGTCTTCATTAAATGATTTCATTCCTTTCACTTCAGCTAGAGATGCAAGATATTTAACTACACAGAAACCCAACCATTCATTCCAATATTATGGGAGCTGCCTAAAATTTATTAATGATTTTAATAGCCAGACAAAGAGAGTAGTTCTCTCAAATAATGCTGGTCTATTATGCTAGGGGGCAGTAGGATAATTATTAAGTACAAGTTGGAATTTGTATGCCACCTTCCTTGGACAAAATTAATTATCTTATTGCTCCCAGTCAGCTCAACAAGGTCAATTTAGTCATCTAAAAGTCTAATTAGAAGATGAGAGGGAAATCTCCCTGAGCCATTTGCGAAATAAAAATCCATTATATGCCTTATTCATATTCTATGGGATGAATTAAAATACTATTCACAACCAATACTGGATGTATCTCAAATACATATCATTCTACGTAGCAGTGGGGTGCAATGGATCAGCGTTCACGTCACGCATCCTGTCAGTACTCAGCTCCTCCTGGAGAAACTAATGAACCTACCAGCAGACTGTATTCTAGAGAACCTCGGAAAGAGCCTTGTCATGGAATCCCAGTCTCTCTGCGACCGACAGCCCCAATGTTGAACAGTCCCCTGCTTTTCTTGTAACAGGGCCTGCTCTTTAAATCCTGCTTCTCAACTGTGAGGGCCTGTTGCCTGCCAAGTGTACCCTCATTGGAGTTCTTGCCATCCAATACTCCATCAACATCATCTGTCTGCAAGAGACCCACATTGGAACTGAGGAAGCTGGTCATTATTACATCAAAGGCTTTGACCAACTGTGCTTCTCCCCTCATGCTAAGCACAGCCATGCCACCTATGTCCGGTCCAACATTGCTGATGCAGCCTGTTTGTCATCCAACATGTTCTGCGACACCATACAGGTCAGCAACTTCCACATAGCAAATGTATACAAGCCTACAAATGCCAACTGGGAACAGCAAGTCCTGCCAACACTGCCCCACCCAGCCATCTAGGTGGGAGACTTTAATAGTCACCACATGGACTGGGAATACTTGTCCACAGATAGTGCCAGTGAACTGCTTGTAGACTGGGCCTCAAGAAATTATCCCTCCTGATATATGACCCCAAGCAATGAGGAACATTCGACTCAGCCAGATGGGGCTGGAGCTACTCACCTGACCCATGTTGGGTCAGTTTCCCTTATGGCCACCTTCAACCAGCACAGTGCCTAGTCTTGGACGATTTCCCGCATAGCCAACACAGGACGTTGTTTACACATATTGGCCTTTGCCTCCCAGTCATCAACAGCCCCAAAATGATACGACAGAACTTCCACAAAGTGGACTTGCTAAAGTACAGTGAGACTGTGGGCCACAGGACCCTTCCAGTACCCTTCCAGAATATACCTGTAGAAGAAGTATACAACCGTTTTTGTGGTGCTATTTATAAAGCTACTTGCACGGCAATCCCTCATGGCTATCGACCCATATACATCCCAGGCCTCGAATTGGAGAGTGCAGCACTCCTAAAGGAGTACGATCGTCTGGTCCCGATGAGACCACCTCATTGAGTCTCTCAATGCTGCACATCATGCTAAATGGGAGGAAACCACAACAGAGCTAAACTTCACTCCTTCTAGCTGAAAGTGCTGGAACGTAATCTTGGAGCAGCCCAAAAACCACCTGAATTGAACCATCCATTAGTCACCCAAACCCAAGTTGCCAGTCACCTACTACTTGTAGCCAAGGCACCACTGGAAAAGAGCACAAAGTGCACCATTCATCTTGAACTGAGGCTATATCAGAAGCAACACATGGAATATAACATCCCATACCCCTTCAAGGTCACCAAACTGAAAAAAAGTCTTAAACAGCCCGAAACATGGCAAAACTGCTAGTTACGACAACATCTCACAAGTGTTCTTGAAAGAACTTGGGCCCATGCTCACGTGTGGCTGACCCAATTCTACACAAGAGTCATCAAGTCAAGGTCACTCCTGAAGAAGTGGAGTATGGCAAAAGTTATTGCCATTCCAAAACCTGGCAAAGACTTCACATTGGTGGCCAGCTACCAACCATTTGCACTACTATCTGTGTGCTACAAGGTCCTTGAGTACCTCATTTTACAATAGACATCCCTAGAAGTAAAAACCATCCTTAGTATTGATTAAGCCAGATTCCGCAAGAGTCGTAGCGCATGTGACCAAGTACTGGCACTTACCACCTACATCAAAAATGGTTTTCAGAAGAACCAGAAGACAGGTGTAGTGCTACTGGAACTTACAGGTGTCAATACAGTATGGTACACTGGCCTGCTTGTAAAGTTGTCAAGAGTACTTCCAAGTTGAGTTCTTATCATCAGTCATCGAAACACTTCTCCATAACAGATAATTCAGAGTCTACCTTGGACAGGGGATAAGTACATGAAGGAGACAGGCCAATGGACTTCCACAGGGCTCAGTGCTGGCCCCAACCCTGTTCAACTTATACATAAATGATCTATCAACAGCCACATCCCACAGCAAGTTCATCTATGCTGATGACATCTGCTGCACCATTCAAGCTCCATCTTTCTACACTCTGGTCCAGACCCTGAACAAAGATGTTACAAAGCTGGCAGACTACTGCACCACATGGCAGCTCATGCCAAGTCCTGGCAAAACTGTATCCAGTGTATTCCATGTCCACAATGCCATTGACAAAAAAATAACTTAACATCTATATGGATGGTCAGAGACTAAAGCATGATCCCTGCCCAACATACTTCGAAGTGTCTTTAGACAGAACTCTGACTTTCCTGGAACATCGAAAGAAAACAGCAACAAAGATGAAATCCCAAAGCAATTTGCTAGCCAAGCTTGCTGGATCAACATCGGAAGGTACAGCCACAACACTCTGGACTTCAGCTCTTGCACTCAGCAGCAGAGTATTGTGCACTTGTATGGCAAAGATCATCACGTACACATCTTGTTCACACTCAGCTGAACACAACCATGCATATCATAACTGGAACCCTCCACTCAACTCCCCTCCCCTGGCTTCCTGTCCTTGCAAATATCAATCTCCCACACATCCGTCATCTGATGATGACCTGAAAGTTGATTGAAACCATTCATGCTGCAGATTACCTACCACTCTATGATGTCCTGTTTAATCCACCCAAGGCCCTCCTTCCTTCGCAAAGTCCCTTATGGAGCAAACTCCCTGAACAGGCTCTGTTGCAAAAGCCCTCTGGATCAAGGAATGGGAATCAAAGGAAGTCAGAAACAAAGTTCCTTATGACAACCCCCCATTCGTCAACCTGCTGGCTTTGAACTGTTATGGTGAGAGTGGTTCCTGCTAAACAGGTTCAGGACAGGCCAAGGCCCCTGCGCAGCCAACCTTCACTGCAGGGGCCTCAGTGCTAACATATCATGCACTTGTGGAGAGATATAAACAATGCTGCACATCACCGAGGGGTGTCCCTTCTACAAACTGAGGTGGATTAATAACTTTTAACTCAGTTAATGAGGAGGCTATTGCTTGCCTTTGCAGATTTACATTCACTAAATAAATTAAATAAGTATCAGTGTATTCCTTTACAAAATAGTTCAGTAACACACATTTCATAGATAATGGGCATGTCTATACATTCATTAATGCACCTAAGTTACTGCACATTAAGTTTAGTACTTCGTTAACCAAGTACTAAATCAATGCACAGTAACTTATGCTTTGTGCAGTAGCACCGGTGCATGGGTTTTTAGTGATGCTTACTGCACAGTAGCCTAATATTTATTAGCTAATATTTATTAGCCTGGCTTTTGATGCCACATCACAAACAATATGGAAACATGGAAAAATGGAAAATGACATGGGTGCTACAGGTGGCTTCTGGGTAACACATGGCAAACTGGGAAGGGGACAGGCAGCACAGTGACAGATAGGGAAGAAAGCAGAAAGCTAAGAAGCAGATTGGGTTCTGGAAAGGGACTGGAGTGGCACTTGGGGAAGGTGAAGGACTAAGTTGTGGCACACCTGCCAGAAAGTTTGCCCCACCCCCCAACTTAGGGAGTATTTTGAGTAAAGAGTGCCATTCCTTCCCATTCCAGCACTCCTAAGATCTAAGATACCAGGGCAAATTCAGAGATGATATACAGGGTGGGGTGGAGCCCCTTGCACTCTGATAAATTTATATAGCTTCTCAGATTCCCTTATGTCTATTTATACCTACATGCTACTGTGAAGTGTGTATGGGAATCTAAACTGATGGAGGTGGCACAGGGAACAACTGCAAGAGGATTCAGAGGCTGTACAATAAGGTATGGGATATTCAACCTTAACTAATGCCTTCTTACATGCTGCTGTTTTTTCTTTTCTTCTGTCAATTTACATCTCCTTAGACTTCCTTACGCTTGGGGTTGGCTCCTCCTACATGTAATTTGAAGAGTCAAGTCCACTAACATGATTCTGACTACAGGTTTACAGTGAGTTTATGTAAGACAGCTGTGTCATTAAACATCTGGCCCTCAGGGCCTAATTAGTTGACATGATGTTGAACACAATTTGCTCTGATCTGCACTGACTGACAGCATCATTGCAAGTCATTCAGTTTTTCACAAGCATGTCCAGGAATTCAGTTGGCCAAATTCAAGGGCAATGCACATGAAACAAGTGAGGAAAGTTGTGTCACTGCTACTTTCTGAAACTTGTAGTTTTACCTAGCACCCACCCATTGACTGAAATGAGCACATACACAGCAAACAGCAAAGACAAATACAAGGCTACCCAGTAATTCATATGCCCAAAGTTGAGGGACTTATGCTAGGCTGTGTGTGGGTGGGTGGGCGCATGATTCTGGGGGTGAGTTTTTGGGGCAGAAGACTGGCTGAGCTTTGCAGCTGTGAACAGAGAATCTCTCTCCCCTCCTGTGCTCCAGAAGACAGGATTTTGTACTTCCTTAAAAAATTGAAGGACCCATAACCAACTTTTTCCTCCTAGGTGGAATCACTTACAAGATACCTTATTTTAGCTAGAAGAGGAGGGAATGTCTGAAAAGGCCAAGAATAATTATTATTGTTTTTGCCCAGAAAAAGAAATAAAAATAAAATCACAGGAAGCAAGGTTAGAGGAGAATGGAGAAATCCTCAAAAGTTATTATGCTCAGGCAAATGTCCAGCTGTTTGCAGCTCAACTGTTCAGTGTGGCATTCTTGCCTGCTGCTTTTGAGAACTAAGAAGAAAGGAGAGAGAGACACTGAGCTATGTATTACCCCTCTCAAGATATCTGGTATTGAGCTCATCTCACTATGAGGAAGAAAAAAAACCATGCAATGGACCCCCGCAAGCTAGGCAATGTAAGTCAAAGGGAAATGCTTAAATCAGCAAGGACCTAAATCAAACTGTTAGCTGGGCAAAACAATGCTGAAGCAAAGGAGACAGCCAGTCAAGAGACTGTGCATTTGTGCACCTGTGTCTTACAGTGCAGTAATGCTGAATCACAATCCATCCAGTACAATCATGCTGCTTTGCTGCCAGAACCTCCAGGTGCTCCAACACTGTGCCTCTTCATATTCACCAAAGTGCTGCAAATGGCACTTTTATGAGATAAACCCATCTCCATGTAATTAAAAATACCAGTACAGTAATCTGCTAGCTCAATTCACTCTGCAAACCATACTGCCATGTATTTAGGCTGTTCTATGCTTTGTTGGTTTATGGTGCTGGTAGGATTGCTGACAGTGAATTTATAGTCAAGTGTTAGCACCAGTGCTGTTTAGTATGCTGTCCTGTAACAGAGCATTCAATACAATGCATACAAAATGGTGTGGCATTCCTATTGCCACAGAAATTTCATGGATAGCAGTAAAACTAATTTAGAAAATGGATCTCCAGTCCAAAAACCTGGAGAGATTTTCGTGTGTGCAAATTATGGCTTTATAAAAACTGTGAAATGATGGCAGTGTTGAGGAACATTTTGAAAACAAAGCCCTCCCCCACCCACCTACACCACACCACACCACCACCATTTGTGCATCCATTTCTTGCTAATTATAGTCAGTCCACATTCAATTAAGTGAAAATATACAGTATGGAGACCCAGTGTAGCACATGACATTGGGCTTTTTCCAATGGACAAGCACTAAAAATTTTGTTGGATTAGTCAGTCATCAATCCTCACATTTAATTTACAGTCCCCATAGGATTAAGCAGAAGCCTGACTCATTTGCAGTAATTAAGGGCTATTGCCATATTAGTGGCCTAACAATGTGCTATAAATAAGTTTCTGCTTCTGAAACTGGATTTAGGCTTCTGCATTTTACAAACAAGGACATATCTCCACAGCAAAATATCTATGTAAAACTAGCTTAGTCTCCAGACCTGTTGGGGTGGATATTTGCATTGCTAAATTTTCAGTGAAACGTGCAAGCTGAGTGGTAGGCCAGTTGCTGAGCAATGAAGTGTGATGATGATGACAAATCTATCTCATAGCTGGAAGAGAGAGTGAACAACTACTTTATGAAGGCTGCTTCCACACTATACAATTGCCTCCACACACTTTCATTAGCTCTTCCCCTGTAGAGGATAATAGCTACGTAATAGCAAATCCTCCAGCCCCATATTCACCATGGCCTCATCAAGCACCATGCAAGAACTCCGAAGAGAACTGTGTTCTGAGCTCGTGATCCAGCCTGCTGTGCCATCTAATCACATTGTCCCTGCTGCTGAAAAGGCCCCTCATAGCCTCAGAAAGGATAACTAAATTAACTGCATAAACCCCTATGCCTTGAGAGCACACACCTGTAAGCGGTAAAAAATAAATGTGTAATTTGAATTAAAAATGCAAGCCCCTGCTAATATATCCCAAAATTAAGCTTTTGTGAAGAATACATACACATGCACACACACCCTAAACACAAAAATAATAAGGCAGGTGGTGGGAAGTGAAATATTCCCTGTAATGTAATTGGGAGTGAAATGTGGTATAAGCAACCCCTAAAGGGCCTAACAGAAATAAAAATACTTAACAGAGCTAATCTTTAGTAAAGGGGGAATACAGTTGCATATGGAATAAAATTGTACATTGCAGAGAAATTCTGGGCACAAAACCCAATGCCTAGTAAGAGGAGTCATTTACAGAGGTTTCACTGTTCATCTCTCCCCTAATCTCTTGGTTTTAAAAAAAGTGTACAGTCCGAAGCCTATCACTGTATTACTCTAATCATTGAACTTTAGAGTGAGAAATGCCCTGAGCTATAGACCTGCACACTGTTCTTTCATTAAAAAGTATCTTTCTTCTTTAAATCAACAATTCAGCTTCATTTTGTAGCACTCTAGTGTGAAAACTAATGAAGTTATAGTAGATATAAAATAAACCCAATAGCTAATAGCCAAGACACTGATAGAACTAAGCAACAAGCTCACGCTACTGTGAAACTGATTTCAAGACAAAATGATCAATAATCCCTAACAAAGCTCCCAAAACATAGTTTCAAGCTTACACAGCTTCCTGTCAACTGAGCAAGGCTCCTTTTTATAGCTTCCCCAGGTGATCTTTTAGGTCACATGATTTAGTCACACTGTAAACCTAAAAAAACAAACAAAAATAAATTTTCCTCCCCCACCATCTGTAATTCTTATTTCTAAGTACTCTCTTAATTTCTGCTTTTAAAATAAGGCAATATTTTTTGCACCCTGGTTCCACCCTCACATCTGTCACCTGAGGGCAGTTTTACACTCCATAAATAGTGTCTGAGAACTATTTTCTTTTAAGAGGTAGGGTTTATTTCTAGATGCTAATGCATTCAAGTTTGCCTCACTTAATTTTATCCACTAAAGAATATTTTATGCTCCTCAGATTCTTTGCTCAGGGTCTCAAGAAATTAAAAGTATATTTGACCACAGCTTTAAAGTGACAAGAGACACTGA
>NW_005841858.1:1762286-1762781 GCF_000455745.1 Alligator sinensis
TCCCAGTGCTAGCAATAGGGACTTCCAAAGGCAGCATAAACTCACTTTCCACATTGCCACACAGATCACTTCAAGTCAATGAACTTCAGAAATTTCAGGAGATCCCTGACACCTCTAAAGTGAAAATTACCTGGGGGAGAGAGGCTGTCCAGTAATGAGTAGCTTTTTAGAGCTGGTGCAAAGGCCAGTAAAAGAAGACTGACTATAGTGCACAACTAGTAGTTTCCCAGGTTTTACTGGCCCAGGAAATACACTATGGCCAGGGACAGACATTAAACTGGTTTAAGTGATCAGAAACTGGTTTAAACCTGTAACAGAACAGATGTTCAGTGCACATAAACCAGTTTAAAAATGGACAAAACCAGTTTGAAATAAACTTGGCCACATGCAGTATCAGACTTATCTGATTTGGCTCAAACCAGTTTATGCAACGTCTGTCCCAGACTCTTTGCTGGTTTGAGTAAAATCAGAGACCCCCAGCTGGCATCCCTACAC
>NW_005841858.1:1762798-1771550 GCF_000455745.1 Alligator sinensis
AGACCCCCAGCTGGCATCCGTACACGCTCTCTGGGCTGGACTCTCTGCTCCAG
The DNA here is from genome assembly GCF_000455745.1 of Alligator sinensis. Lineage (NCBI taxonomy): Eukaryota > Metazoa > Chordata > Crocodylia > Alligatoridae > Alligator > Alligator sinensis. Next base: position 1,762,852 of record NW_005841858.1, read on the forward strand.
CTCAGCCACGCTGGCCCCTCCCCTCTGCTCCCCAGCTCGAGCAGGGGCCAGCAGGGTCAGGGGTCTGGCCAGAGAGGGGTTTAATTCCCCCTCCCTATGCCACCGGCAGGGACTGGAGCCGGGTCTGCCCGCACTCCCCCCTCACTCCCTGCCCAGAATAGGCCCCCAGCTGTCCCCTCTGCTGGAGGCCAGAAGGAGGAGGAATAACCCCATCCCTGCCTGGCTGTGCCTCCTTCCTGCTGCTGCAGCAGGAGGCTGCAGGCCCCTTATTGGGGGAAGCAGCCCCTGTGATACTGTGGGGGAGCATGAGCCCCTCCCTGGTGAGGGGCTGCACTGCAGGGCCAACAGAGCTGTGGCTAGCTGCAAACAGCAGCATAGGGGTCCCAAGAGGGCCATGGCACTGCAAGACCCCCACAGCGCTCCACAGCACAGCCCCCACTAGGAAGGGGCTCACACTCCGAGAAGCCGTGACGGGTTGCTGCCCATCACAGTTACTCACCAGTCACTGCTCCAGCTGCAGGCAGGGCCGGGCCCAGCCCCTGCCACTATTCTGTGCTTGAACTGAGCTCCCTCCCGGCAGGGGCTTAGTCAGCCGCTGGCACCGGAGCACAGTTTGCCCGGCCAGGCTGCAGTCACCACTGCTCTGTGCTGGGGCCACTGCCTGAATAATCCCCCCTCCAGCCAGCAGAGAGCTGGCCCCGAGCACAGAGTGGCAGCAGCTGCAGCCCGGCCCAGCAAACCCCAATGCCATGCAAGTGGTGTCTCCCTGCTCGGGGCAAGCCCCTTCCCGGGGGGCTGCACTGTGGAGCACTGCAGGGGGCTTGCAGGACTCTGGCCTGCTTGGTACCCTGGCACTGCTATGCCAGTCCCACAGCACAACCCCTCACCAGGAAGGGGCTTGCACTCCCCCGCAGTATCAGGGGCTGCTGCCCCCCAATAAAGGCCCTATCACCTCCTGCTGCAGCAGCAGGGAGGAGGCACAGCTGGGCAGGGACAGGGATATTCCTCTTCCCTCTGACCTCTGGTGGAGGGGACAGATGGGGGCCTATTCTGGGCAGGGAGTGAGGGGGGAGTGCGGGCAGATGTGGCTCTGGTCCCTGCCGGTGGCACAGGAAGGGGGAATTAAAACTCTCTGGCCAGTTCAGCCTGAGTTGGCCACCCCCCTTCCCCGCCACAGCTTCCCTGCAGGTGAGAGCTGGCTCTAGCACACCCTGCGCCTGGCCTGAGCAACTGCAGGCATGAGCCCACATTGTCTCTGTGCAGAGAACATGTTTGTCCAGTTACAACCCGGTTCAGCCTGGCCAGGTTAGACTAACCTGCAAAGGTTGAATCAGTTCAGGCTAGAGCTTTTTGAATGTCTGTCCCTAGCCTATGCATCCTTGAGTGTCATCTACTGGCACCTGAGCTGTTAACTGACTCCTGACATACATACAGATGTGGCTCTGCTGAAATAATGGCTCAGTCACTCTGCTAACTCATACATGTACTTATGAAATATATATGTGTATATAACTGCCCCTCAGACTTTTCAACTTGCTTTTTTCCCTGGTACTCTCAGTCATCCCTGTGGGGAGTTTTATGGCACTGTTTGGGGAAGATACTATTGCAGCTCCATGGCTTTGTGTTTAAGACAATACTTGCTTTAAAATCTGCCTTCTGAATATCTCAGTTTTGGTAGGAAACCTGTTCTTTTGCCAGAAGAGATAACAGCTCAGTTAGGAAAACAGATAAAAATAATAATGGGTTGCTAATAACATTCTCTTCCATACAGATGCAATTCACCCTCCCAGCAATGCACAACTTATATGGGTTTAGGCAGTAAATGTGAACAAATTTGAAAAGAAGCCGATACCTTCCTTAAATACAGCTGTTAGAATTAAATCAAAGCCTTGTGAACTGTTTAACAAAAATGAGAATGGGAAATAGTGTTTCCCTATGAATGGCTAATACATCTCCTTAAAAGGTGGGGGTAGTGCCTAATAGTGCTGGTACTGCCAGGATTCAATATTTTACCATGAGTCTCATCATACTTGTTTTTTCTTAAGGCCCAGCTCCTGGAGTCATGAAGACTTCTGCTGTCATTTAGGAAGAAAAGAAATCAGTCAGCTTCTAGCCCTCATGTCTGTAGAGAAAAGCTAAAATTATGGATCATGTGTAACCCTAAAGGCTAAAGAAATCAAAACTCATGGTAAAGGTGATAGCTTTTATTAGACCAACTAGATTTTTGCATACAAATTTCTTTAATTGCAAGCTTTTAGGCACAAGCACCCTTCTTCAGGATAGGAGAAAAGATTATAAAAGTTCTCCCAAGTAGGAGAGTTAAAGGTTTGGTAAAATCTCCTGTTTGGCATCGTCCATTTTATATAGGTTAGGCTCAGAGAAAAGTTGGAATCGTCTGTTTACCTCAAAGTTGTTTGGTGACTAAGAAATTCCTGCCCAGAAGAGCATTTCACTCTTTTCCTCTTGTGCCTGGGACTGTCTCCCTGTCCCAGCAGGAGGGAGCTCCGAGCCCACGCTCCATGATCACGATTGTGAAGCAGGTGCTGCGAGATTCTTCTCTCCCAACCTCAGCTCCAGGACAAGGGGGCCAAGACTGGGAGATAAGAATCTCCCAACCCCCACTCAATCATAGTGATCATGGAGCATGGGCTGGGAGCTCCCTGCTGCTGGGACAGGGGGACATTGTCCCCACCTGGGCTCCGGTGGCAGAGCCTACTCTGCCAGCAGTCCAATCTCCTGCCCCTTGCTGCCTGGCTGACTGTCTACACGTGCTGTACTGCACACTAATTACTCCTCAGTAAATTTGCTACAAGCAAATTACTGTGCAGTAAGTATCTGCACATGTAGGTGATGATGCTTACTGTGCAGTAATTTGCTCTAATCTTGAGTAAAGTGTCTCATGTAGAAGTGCCCTTTGTGTTCTAATAAGCAAAATGTCTGAGAGACCGTCGGGACAGGGATTATGCGTCTCCCTATATATGTGGAAAACACCCAGTCTATTGTGAGCACTACTTCAATGTAAACAATCAAATTTTAAATGTTTCTGATTTCACACTCATCGTGATCCAAAGGAGTCGACAGTAATCCCACAGAATTCTGCTTCTTAAAAAAGAAGCTGTCTCTCCCTAAATCTAGATTACACCTCTTCTATCTTCCTCCCCTGGGTAAAAGGAACCAATGGCGACATCTACATGAGACGCTGACTGTGCAGTTGTTACTGCACAGTCATATAGTACTTGTTTATACAAGTGCTACATGACTGCGCAGTAACTAGAGTCACTGCACAGTAGCATTGCCAAACTGCTTTTTTGTGACACTCAGGCTTTTTGAATGTCTGTATCCAGCGATGAAGATCACCTCAGAATCACAGCAGTCACCACAGAATGGGATGCAACATCCAAAGCATCAAGAGCTTCCTGAAGAGGTGTTCTGGCCACTTGGCAGGTTTCTGCTGAAATAAGGGAATGTGTCTAAGACTTTTATGAGAGACTGACAAAACTCAGTACTAAGCAGTATATGGTGGACGATACCAAGGATTACAAGCAGATTTGGAAATTGTAATCAGGACCAGAGAAGGAAAGATAATTTCCATCCAGAGTAATGAAGAGTCCAGTACTGAAAGATAAAACAAATCCCTGATTACTTCATAGGCCTCTGATGTCAATACCAGCAGCATGAAAGTTGTTGCTCGTGCTATGATTGCTTTCAGGAAGGCACTGAAACTAAGGATCAAGTTAGTACTGGTCTTAACATTATCTAGAGGCAATCTGGACAGAAGTAGGGTGTATTAGAGTAAAGTCTTCATTCTCACCATGTACTGAAAGTGGGATTTTCCTACAGACGATACCCGCTAGAGCCCTTACAGAGCTTTTTGGACCTGGAAGCCTTTTTACACGCTGAAAAGGAAATAAGAGGCAGCATACCTTACAAACCATGAAGGGGAAGAGGAATGAAGCTTCTTCTCTGCATGCAAGGTATGAAACTTTGTTTCCCTTTGAGGAAGGTACAGGAGCTGACTATTTCTAGACAAAGTAAAGTCCTCTTTTCAGCTCCTCAGTTACTGCATCTACTTGTGCAATTAATGCAACACAAAAAACTCTGGAGCAGTTTGAGCCAAAGTAAACTGCTCCTGGGCACAGTGTCTACATGTGCACCTAGAAAGCAGCTATTTGAGCTGGAGAGGAGCAGGCCCCTGGCTGGCTGGGATGACCAAGTGCAATGGATGCCCACAGTCAGCATCTGCATGTACATTTGAGCACAGTAAATCACTCTGCCATAAGAGAGTACAACAGTACTATCTTACAGTGGAGTGAATTAGTTTACTGCACCCTAATAGGGGCACATGTATAGATGGTGATGCTTTAATGCAGAGCTAATTACTCTGCAGTAAAGCGCACATGTAGATATACCCAGTGAGGCTCTGCAGCAAGGCACTTAGATTTTTCCATAAGATATTCTGTAAGGCCCTTCTTTGGACTTTGGCTGCATTTTTCTTTCACATGCCCTTCTGTGAGGAAAACTAAGCATTCAGTTGCCCATCAGTGGGCACATCTACACAAGACACTTAATGCACAATAGCCTAATAACACTGCACAGTAGCACATTACAGCACAGACAATGCTAATATGCTACTGTGCAAAGTACTGCGCAGTTGCGTCACTAAAAAGGCGTTTGCTGGCACTACTGCACAGTAACTCTAGTTACTGTACATTAGTTAGTACTTCATTAAGCAAGTACTAAATTAAATGTGCAGTAACTACTGCTCATTAATGAACATGTACATGAGCCCAGTGTGGATATAACAGCCTCACAGTGTTGGATGCCTGGTGACTCCTGCACTGTAATCAAGTTTCAGAGAAAACCCCTTCTGGCAACAATATTGTTTTCCCATCTGAGATACTTTTTATAACTACTAATGAGCTAGTTATACTAAATAACTAAATCCACACATGTTGCTTACATGTAAATGAGTAAGAATTCATAAAGAAAAGACTGAACTCAAGGCAATCCAGGGAACTCCAAATTGTAGCATAGATGGGGAGAGAAAACCAAGTAAGAGCACAGTGACCCCACACCCTATTCTTCCTCAGCCAGGGGCCTAAGAACAAGCAAGGCACATGGCTGCTGCCACTGCAGGGGCTGCTACCAAAAGTTTCTTACTTGGGTGCACAAGCACTCATAAAAGAACAGAACCAAGTGCTTTGGCAGTGTAATAGTCCACTTTCACAAAGTGAGATTACTCAGGCTAATGAAAAGGTGTGTCAGACTCTGACAGCTTAATAATTTTGCCAGTGCAGACAGCATGCACTCTGTTTGGCACAAAGAGAGGCCGTATGGCCAGGATCATAATACAAAACAAATGACATGATAAAGATTCAATAAAGAACTTTATTTCAGCCACAGTCCTCTCAAAGTTTGTTAGCTACAGGAAGAATTGAATGGGAAATTAATTGACTCAATAGAACTGTATTAAAATTAAATAGAAGTTATCCAATAATGGTATTTTGCAGCCCAAGAGCCACTTTCCAAACACTTTCTGGATCACCCCACAGCACCAGTCCAGCCATCTCTGGAGTGCAGGATGGATGAGATGAGAGATAAGTGAACACACACAAGATGAAGGGGAAATTTTGACTAGATTTTAACAGGAAATATTTTTCAATTTCACTTACTTTCCTTCCTGGAAAGCTGAAGCTTCTACACTATTTCCCCCAAATGCACACAATGTTTATCTCCCACACTTTGCCTGACTGAACTCTAAGGGTGCATACAGATGTCCAGGGAGGTTAGGGAGAGGTTAGATTGTGTTAAAAATGGCCACCCAATCTAACTTATTTTTCTCAGATGCGGACCCTACACTTAGATCCCTGGTTAGGTTGTTCTAAGTGCAAACTGTACAGAGGTTCCAGAAAAGATAGATGTGTCTAAAAATGGCCGACCTGATCTAAATTAATCCTACCTCTGAGGTAGTCTAATTTAGATTAGGTTGGCCATTTTTAGACTTATCTGTCTCAAATTTCTGTACAGTTCCCAGCACAAACCCAGGGCTAGAAAAATCCAGCCACTTGCCCCAGCTCCAGCTTTCCTACCTGCCCCCTGACATCAGGCTATTTTTAGGGCCCCCCTACCCCTCACCCCCCTGACAGAGAACCCCTGCACTGAGCAGCCAGCCCCAACCCCAACTCCTGAGCCCACCAAACCCCCATCCCACAAGCCACTCCCTGTACTAGTTTTATCAGTGTTTGCTTATTTTGGGAGCCAAGGAAGTAAGTCCCAGTAGGGAGTCGGGGCAGGATGGAGGGTAGGTTTACTGGCAGGAGTGGTTTGTCTGGGGCTTGGGAGGAGGTCAGGGGTGTAAAAATAGCCTCCCCACCCCCCCAAGCTCCACTGCTGACCTCATGATCCCCTGATGCTGCCAGCAGCAACCCCTCCCCCCAACTCTGCATGACTCCATGTTCCTCCTTGCAGACCCTGCTAGTGCCCCCCACCCCATTCCCACCAAATGAACCCACCCTGTCTGCCCCCCTGATTCCACTGATCCTCCCACAGGCTCCACTCCCCCCCACCTTGATCTCCATCACAGACCCCACCTGCCCCAATCCTCCCATAGACCCCCTAATCTCCCTACAGAGTCTGATTGCCACCCCCCCATTCCCTCCTTCCCCACCCCCTGCTAGTCTCCTCCATCCTGACATGCCTTAGATTGGATGGCAATTTTTAACTTGATATAACTTCCCCTTAACCTCCCCAAATGTCTGTACACAGCCCAAGGGGCCATTTCAGTTTAACATAGGTGAGTATTGAATCCCATAACTAAGCTCTAGGGGAGACCCAGGACCCTTGGGTCAAAACCCAAGATGACTAACAACATGATTTGACCCTTTGGGATCATGGAGGAATAATTGGCCCTTATTAGTGCTGTTTCCCCATTAAGTCCAAGCAGTTAGCCAATATTCAGAGTCTTAAAGGTTCTCTCTATTAGGAGTCTTAGGCCCAGAACACACTGAATGGATCCAGACCATGCCATGACAAGAAATGCAAAACCTGCCAACACATCTCCACCACTCCCACAATAACTACACCCCACAACAGAGCCATCAGAATTCCCAGATCTTACAGCTGCACCTTCAGAAATGTAATATATCTCATCCAATGCACCAAATGCCCTGATGGAAAATATGTAGGAGAGACCAAATAGCAACTGCGCACCAGAATGAACGCACACCAGAAATCTATCAAAGACAGGAATACCCAGTTACTGGCGGGGGCACATTTCTCACAAGAAAACCACTCTCTCTCCAATCTCTCAGTTCTAATCCTCAAAGGAATTTACAAAACACTTCCCAGAGACGAGCCTATGAGCTCCACTTCATCAACCTCCTGGATACTAAAAATCATGGACTAAATATAGACATTGGATTTATGACACATTATAACCTGCCTGACATCTGACTTCCCAGGTACCTCTCTACTATTCAACCCCTTTCTCCCCACCACCCAGCCTGTCTCTCACCCACTGACTCCTCAATTTACATCTTCACTGACTGCCTATCTTACATGCAGACCAGACCAGCCTCTGGCTTCTTTACTTTTCATTCCACCCAGGAAGAGCGCACACGAACTACAGAAACTTCCTCAGCCTGATGAAGGGTTTTTAAACCTGAAAGCTTGCTTAATTTTTTTTCCAACTGTTTAAGTTGGTCTAATAAAAGATATCAGATTCACCCAAAGAACCTTGTCTGCCTGTGTCCTTAGACCAACACAGCTACAATCTATACCCCTGTCTCCATTAGGAGTAAAACTTGATGAGGGAGTCAGAAACTTCTTCAGGCCTGTTTACTTACCAGGGATGTATACTAAACCAGGCTCCTTTTCAGAAACCCAATTCTGCTTTTTCAGTGTATGCTGCCTGTTTCCAAGAGCCGCTCTCACTCTCGGCTTCTTCCCAGAGTCATGATCACCTATTTTTCTTGCTTTTTCCTCAATTCCTGCTCACTTCCAGCTTCTTCCATGCTCACAGCTACAAAAAATCAATTCCCCTGCTCCCATGCTTGCTCTCATGCCATTGGAAAGCACCTTAACCCTCATGACCTAGCCTGTGCTCACAGCTTACCATGTTGACCAGGACTTTGTAGGGTGCATTTTATTGTTTTAACCATCATTACAAGAGGGAAGAGAAGAGGGAAGTGTCCTCAAATTTGAATGTTGCCCAAAAAAAGTTAGTCTAAAAACTTCCAAACACCATATTCATTTCTTCTGTGATGTCAGGATTGAGCCCTCCAATCTGGACACATTAAAGTTATCTGAGTTCCAATTCCTGTGTAGCAGATTTTAGTCACGTAAGCTGTTGAAGACAAGTGACTTTGCAGCAGACATTGAGCTGGTAACCATGTGCATGGAAAGAATAGGCTGCTGTCACCTACTATATCATAATCCTGGTGCCTCTAGCAGTCTGGCATTTTTGGTTGTCAATCAAGTTAGGGCTGGATAATATTCTTAACTTTTGTTTACCTTTATGTTTCTAGCTTCAGTGGTTGACCCAGCTACAAACCAATTCTAATTTAATTATTAACTGTCACAGAAGGTGTATTTGTAAGACATTTAATTACATTTCCCAATTCAGTCAACGTAAATGGTAATGTTGAGACAGGCACATTAAAACTATTAGAAGATTCTGTAAATATCTTAACCTTATTCCT
>NW_005841858.1:1771581-1793633 GCF_000455745.1 Alligator sinensis
ATTTGATCCTATTCCACTGCCAATTTTATTTCAGCGCTATCTCTGAATACATGTGAAGCTCATTTGTGTCCAAGAAGCAAGCAGATGGGTCTGACAGCAACAGCAGATTATTTCATCACTACAGCAGAAAAGTAATAATTGTATTGGTTTCTGACTACACTGGTCTAAAACTTCTTCATGACATTTCTTAAGCTTGCAGTTGAAATGCCTTGATACTTGCTGTCAGTTTCTCAACTAATTTTTCATGAAAACTCTCCATTTTGCAAAAGAAAATTGAATTTGTCCATCTCACCAACCACTCCTTTACCATTTTTCTCGTGTCACTGGACAGTGAAGAAGGAGGTGATCCTTTCTTTCTCTGCTAAGAATACACCGCTCCTGAGGACTTTTCTTCACACTTCTCCAAAGAGATAGGACAAACAACAGCATAACTAGAAAAGTGTAGATATTTGTGACAATAGGAACAAGTTAGGCTCTATGGGCATTTTTAGATGTGTGTGCAGTGAGGCACTGAGCGCTTTTGAAAGCACCTGAAGCTGCATCGCGTGCATTTGTATAAATGGCAAAATGTGCATCAGCACTGAGAAAATAGAGGTGGTGAACTTTTGAACTAAAACACACTGAAGGTGGTTTAGTTCAAAAGTGCATGGACACCATTTTCCAAGCACGGATGCACATTTTGCCACTTATACAAATGCAAGCAATGCAGCACCAGGTGTGTCAGCTTGTGTGCAGTAGACTCGATTAATTGAGTCTGTTCTGACGCACTGGATTTTCAGCGCATTGCAGCACAAAAGAAAATGTGAATAAATGCTCTATGGGTGTGTCCAGTTGAGTGCAGTTGTTTGTTTCCCTGGGGACAAGTAGCTGTGGTACACCTTGTGCCACTGCTACTAGTCCCTGGGGAATGCCCATGCCACGTGCACTCTGCCATGTGGCAGGTTACCCCGGGGGGGTGCTGGCTTCAGCAGCCTTACCCAGGGTCCTGGGGGCCTCCTGGGATAGCAACCATGGCAGAAAGCCTGTTTGGCAGCCAGAGTGTGGCTCCAGCCAGCCAGGCTCTGGTTTTGGGTGGTGCATGATGCCGCCACATGCACTGACCCCACTGTTTTTTGGCCTGGGTTTTTTTAACCACAGGATTTCCCAGGGTGAAAAAAAAACACTCCATACAGTGAAGTAGCAGTGTGGGAAATGCCTGAATGTACAGTGTGTGGCACCACAGACGGATCCGTAGTGCCACATACCGCACGTCCGTGCTCATCTGGACGTACCCTGTAGGTATAAAACAAGCTAGAGTCTATAGATTCCCTGTCTTTCACTAGACAGGGAACACGATATTGGTTAATTAATTGTCACTCTGACAAAATCTGTGTTCTCAAACTATCTGAGGCTTTAAAGATAATGTGCCAGATTCTTGTAGCCTTATTAATTTTACCCTTTATTCCACAAGTAATTCTACTGCATAAAGTAAGGCGTTATTTATTACATTTAAGAGAAAAAGCAGTTTCCCTCATAATTTCTAGATACAATGACAGAGTCCTGTCACTCGAGTATATCAATGGGAACGTTGCCCCAGTAAAAATAGCAGAAGTGAGCCCAGAATCTTAACAAAAACATATATTTTAAAAGATCTTAGATTCCATGACTATAAATTGTATTTCTTGCACTTGAAGTTTTTAATGCTCACTGAATTCTTGTTTAACTAGATGGGCACAAAAGATAAACCATAGGGAAATTGCAACATAAAAAAACATTATTCATGGTCTATGAACTAAAATCCTTGATATGGAAAATGTTGCCAGCTGACAGATGGAAAAACACATCAATCTCAAAGGGTATTGTTCTTCCAGACCACATGCCACCAACAGAGATATTGCCAAGAGGAAAATTGTTTCTGTTTGTTAAAATAAGGGTTCGGGCACTTCTTATAGATGTTTTAGCCTCCTGTGTCCACATATTGTGGCATCTCCACTTGGATTTTTAAAACAGACTTTTTCAAGGGAATGTTGAGGTCAAATGTGCCAAAGGACTTTTAATTTGTTAGTGAGATACCCATGGCCATGTAGACTGGCAGCACTTAAAAAAAGGTTGTTATCCAGTGATTTCAGACTAAAGGTGCGTGCTGGAGGATTACTGAAGTCAGTAGCGAAATGTGTGTTTTTCCACGCAAAAGATATTGCACCCAACACAAAGTAATTCTATTTTGAGTCTCATGTTGATAGATAAAGACAAATCAATAACTGGACTGGAATTTGTGGTGATTATCTACAGACCAGCAGTCATGGGCACTTGCCCCCACAGCGGCCAGTCAGCGACTGGGCAGGGGCTCCCCCCGCATCCAATCACACCAACCTAGTGGGGGGATCCCCTGTGACTGGTCATGCTGACCCAGAAGTGGCAGCGGTGTGCCACTGGCACTTCCAGGCACGCCACTGGCACTTCTGGGTCAGCATGACCAGTCGCAGCGGAACCCGCAGGGGGACCATGTGGATCACTTCTCCTGGTGCCCCCATTCCCTGGCCAGCGCTCTCAGGGGGGTCCCAGTGCTCTCACCTGCCCCCCTGCCTGGGGACGCTGGTTGTCACCCCTGTGCACCTCCTACACATTGCCACTGCCAGCAGTCATGATCTGATTACCTTCAATATGAGCAAACAAAGGATAGTCCCAACTAGTCCCAACCATATGGTGCTTCAAAAAACTAATTTCTAGAACTCAGAAACTCTGAACCAAGTGAGCATGACAATGAGAAAAATCCTTTGAAACCTGGGAGTTCTTTGTCTTAGGTGTCCAGGAAGACTTGTTCTACAGTTAAGGACAACGACAAATAGTTATCAGCTTATCCTGGTTTAGTGGTGAAATGAAAGCAGATATTAAAAGAAAAAAGGCAATAGGGGAAATAGTGTTCAGCATAAATCAGAAGTAATGAATGACAGAAAACTGTTATTGGAAGCTAAAGACAGCAGGAAAAAAATGATGACTGACAGAGTGAAGAACAATAAGAGACTTTCATTTCTACTAGGAAGAAACACAAGAGTAGCAAAGGTATAATCCTGTTACTAGATTGAAATAGTAAGTTTGTTCATAAGGAAACAAAAAAGGCAGAAATGTTCATTGAAAATATTCAAAAATATTTCTGTCTGAATTTGTAAGAAAACAGCATGATGTATAACTTTCCCATCCAGTGGAAACTAAGAAGAATTTTAAATGACCTTTACTAAGAAAACCATTTTAAAATTCCCAGGTCTAGTTAATTTGCGCCCAAAACTAAAAGAGTTGGTTGAGGAGATTTGTGGCCTATTGATGTTAATAAATTCTGGCAAAAAGAGATAACATGATTTCTGGATTTTAATGCAGGGCAGTAATAAGTATGAATAGAAAGATGAATTTGCTTGTGCATACTGTATTATTAAGACTGATCCTGGAATACCGATTGCAGTTCTGACATCCAAAATAATAATAATAATAAAAAGGTTGAAAATTTGGGCATAGGAAAGAGTCACATACATTGAGTGCTTGAAAACTGAATTACAGTGATACACTTAAAGCAATATGCTTAGTTTATCTAAAAGAAGATTGAAAGGTATCAAAGTATATTCATAAAAGAAAGTACAGAGTGCTAGGGGACATATTATTCTATTAGATAAAGGCACAGCAGGAACCAATAGCTGGAAGCTGAAGCTGTACAAATTCAAATCACAAATAAAGCATATGCGTTTAACAGAGAGGCTGCTTAATCATTGGAACACAGTGAGGAACTATCAAGGGAAGTGGAAGATTTTCTACCTCTTGATGTTATCACATCAAGGCTGAAGGCCTTTCTGAAAGATGTGATATAGCTGAACACAAGTTATTTGATTTAATACTGGGGTAACTTAATGAATGTAAGTGTAATGGCTATATATAGAATGAGTACATTAGGAGAAAGCATAAAGAATCTGTGTCTTACAGTGTGCATGCAAAGATGACCTATGAGAATTTAAGTTAATTGGTTAAATTATAATAATTCTGACCCATTAATACCGATGAAAAGAATGTCATTGGCATAACCCATTGCAAGATTTCATGACAAGTACAAAATAAATAAAACTTAATAGCTACTACAGGTTTCCCTCACTTTATGCTCTACATGCATTCCTGGAAAATGGTGCGTAACTTGAATTTGCATAAAGGGAACCCACTTTGCAATGTAACAAATAGGGATACATTCCAAGTCCTTAACTGTACTGACCCCCAGACCCACTTCTACCACTTTTAGAAGACAATGTTAGCACGCACCAACAACAGGCAGTACACACAAGCACAGGGCACTATCATAATGGGGACAGCAACTACAGAAATACATGTCGCAGACAATGACTGAGGAGCACAGATCCACACAGGAGCCTATATTCTGATGTGTGTCACTCCCACAATGCACTGCACAAAGCAGCTGACTGAGGGTTCCACCACAATGAACCCTCAGAATTGCATAAGAGTAAAGTTACCTTGCGTATAAAGATTTTTTGGTGTAAAAAGGGTCATCGCATAAGAGCAAATTCTCACATAGAGAACCCACATACAGCAAGAAACAACTGTATTAGCTAAATAGCAAAAACTTAATAAAAACTGAGGGTGAGAATATTTTTACAAGAAAAAAATTGGAAACATCTAAGAACTAATCCAGTATATATTCTCACAGAATATAGTAAGAGCTTGAAATGTTTTTGTAAAAGTCAAAATGTTGTCTTTATTATTCTTTTGTCCCTGCAGACATGTGACTTTTTTAATTAAAAGGAGGAAAGGCCTACTTTAACTTCTAATAAGTTACATCCTTCTCATAGCTGCATTCCCCAATAATGTCATTTCTTCTGCCTCCATGGTGTACCATGTATGTGAAGAACCGAGTTACTTATGTCCATTGTAGGCCAGGACAAATTATGTTTACATCAGGTCAGCTAGCATGATGCTACTCATGTGCATTCAAGCACGGCAAATACTATATGATATATATATCCAACTGTCAGTTATACTGAATAAACTACAATATGGAGTTTTTGAACAATCCAGATCTCATAGTAGCTTTATCATCATCTTAAACATTTTGGCCACTGACAGATGTGAAACCCCGCCCCCCCCCCAAAAAAATATGCTTTACCAGAGAAGGAAGCGCATTAGGTTGACCTGGGTCCCCAGCATCGCTATAAATCAAACACTTTGGTGAGAATTTTTGGCACTTTTATCTAATAGCTGTTTCAATCAACTATTAGATAAAAGTGCCAAACAGCCTTGCTGAAGTGCCTGATCTACATAGATGTTGGGCAAGCCAGGTCAAACTAACATGAAGCCTCTTCTGGGCATGTGCTGCACTTGGTGCAGGGCTGCACCGAGCTGAACGTAAAGTGCTGTTTATTTGTTTGCTTGTTTATATCTATAAGCAGCCTTCTATTTTCTACAATCAAGCATAGGCAGAGGAAGAAAATATGATCAGGGTGGGCTGAGTGCATGCTTGTGCTTGCACACCCCCCCCCCCCCCCCCAGCAGGTAGGTCTGTCTTGGGGAAGCGGGGGGTGGGGGCAGATCAAGGCCTTCACATGGAGGGAGGGAGTGGCGCAGAGGTAGGGGTAGGGGCTGGGGTGAATGGGGCCTCGTCCAGAGGTGTGGGGGGGCTTCAGCCACTGCATGCACCACCTGGGCAAGCACAGGGGGCCCATGCCCCCTGGGTGTGTGTGCAGGGCAGAAGCAGCGGCCACTGTGGGGTGCACTCTGCACTCTGCTGCCGGTGCCCTGGGACAGTACAATGCCACATGCCTCCCGCCACCAGGCAGGCGGTGCAGTCAGTGTGCAGGAGGCACATGGTGTTGCACGGATCCCAGGGCACCGGCAGTGTGTTGTGGAGTGCAGCGCGCAGCGCCAGCCAGCTCTACTACACACACAGATGCGGGGGCACATGCCTCCTATACCTGCTGCGGGGGGGCATGTGGCAATGGGAGTCCCCCCCAACACCTCCCTGGATGAGCTTCCCAGGCTTCAAGCATCCCACAACCCACCCCAGGGCTCTATTCACTACCCGCCACAGAGGCCTCCATCTGCCCCCCCCCACCAAGCCCCTTCCCTCCACTTGCCCCTTCCCGTCCACACATTTACCTGCTGGGTGCTACTTCACACAGGGCCAGGCCAGGCTGAGTTCCCAGCCACCTGCAGGCTCTGGCTGCTCGTCTGTGTCTGTGCACCCCCTCCCCACCCCGGGCCCGTGCCCAGGCTGCATGCATTTGTGGGGGTATGCCCCGTTAGCCCTGGCCTTCCACTGCCCATGCAATCAAGCAACACTTCTAGGAAGCCAAGATCCATTGTAAGGTCACAGGTTCATTAAATGGTGGTATTCTGTGGCCTACCCTAAGTCCAATCCACACTTATTTCCAAACAAGTTACATGATAATCTCAGCATGCATGTAATACAGTCTATTTATGATCAGATCTTTTATTCAGCTTTTGCTGTCAATTTTTGTTTCAATGAAGCCTTTGAATATGCATAAGACTATGAGTGATTTGTATGCAGAGTATGTGCAGCTGCGCTGATGTATTTGACAGCAACAGCAAATTATTTCACACAAAAAATTGACAGTACTTTCAGTGGAGATCTTGTAAAGCTTGGCTACTTTTAACATAAGTGCTTATTTACCAATATTTCATGGCATGTCAGATTTACTGGCAATACTCCAGCTTTAGTTTGCAAAAGCTGAACATCTTGTCAGCTACTTTCTCCCGAACCTACAGATTCCACATAGACTTCTGGGAGATCATTTATTTATTCATTTTTAAATATTTTAACTTTTATAGATCAATATTTAAAGTCAAATCAATAAAGACAAGTTATTTAAAATGGGTAAGATTAACAAATCCTTAAAGAGAACAAACTGGTTCCTTTAATTTTCTCTTCTGAGGAGAGAGAATATCTACTTATTAAGTCTGTGATTTATTATCTAGAGAAGACAAGTCTTCAATTTAAAAGCAACAGGAACCTAAAGTTCAAAGCAGAGGAAAATGAATTAGGATCCAAATTTTTGAGAAAGGGTAATCACTTGCAGACATTAACAGCTATTCTTGACTTAAGATTTCTCTGTCTTTTTTCAGGTCTTCTAAAAATAACTTTGAAACAGACTCCAAATGTCTGTCATCTTGGCTTTTACTGGCCTGGTGTAACCAAGCACAGATTCTTTCAGTGACTCAGTTCTCCTGATACTTAGACTGAACCTTATCAGCCCTTCAGTGATTTTACATGAATAAGAAAATCCCAGACTTGTCTAGCTCTTAGACTTACATTTAAGCTGTTCAGATACACCCCATACACATAATGTTCATATTTAAAAAGTTATTTAAGTTTATTAGAATGAAATGGAGCCTGGCTACAAAAATAAGACTATTTCTTTAGGCTGCTGAAAGACTGCTGAATATTAGAAGGCTATTGAAACAATACATTGCACAAAAGAAATTTATAAGAACTTTTTTCATGTGGACTGTTTTGTAATACTTTTGGTAATGGAGCATATAACTGCCTGGCTCTTAGCGCTGAAGCCTTTAATGGACTTGCCTCAGTAAGCAATGAGGTAAGAAATATTGAAGTGTACTTTACTTCAATATTACTTTTTTTTTTTAACTATTACACACTGCCTTTTATACCACTTTCATGATTGAGACCTATTATATAAACCAATGTTGTTCTTAAGCAGATATATACTTACCAAGAAAGATTCCATTTCCCAACTTTTGCTCAGTGTAAGACAGTTTAGATGATCTCTTGCAAACCCTTCCAAATTGTCCCATCTCTCCTGGTGAATGTCTCTGTAAGCAACTCATAATGATGAAATGATTTCACAGAATACTCAGCTTCACTATAAATACATTTGTTGATATGGCATACAGATTTAGGAGTACTGTATCTTTACCAAGTTATTGCACTGTCAACTGTAGGGCAATAGTGAGTTAATTTATCAGCAGGCTTATCAAGAAATGCACCCCAGAAAAGGGAGGTAAGTCCAGGTATACACTTGTTATCAAACAGCTGAAACACAATGCAAGAGCCATTCACTTTGATGCCCTGGTTGAGCCCCGGTTGGGGTTGCTAGACAGTATTCCTCAGGGTAGACTCAGTCCCTGTGAGGTGGGAGAAAAGGGTCCAGGAAGGTTAAAAGAGAAAATGGATTTTTGAATACTGAGAATTTGGAGCCCGCTGTGTCCAAGCACAGGGGAGTCTAAATCTATGAGGGTCCCCCTCCAGAGGACAGTTAGACTCTGGGATAAGTGTGTGTATAGACCCTCTGTCATTTCAAAAATCCTCTCTCTCTCATAATGTGTTAAAATTAATCATCACTTTGGTTTGATAAAACTTGTGTGCTACTGTAATCCACCAGTCACAAGCTCCTGAAAAGAAGACAACAAAATGCTAAACCATCAGGCCTGTTGATGTAAGAGAAGTTGATCCTCAGGGCATTGTAGTCCAGGATCTGGTTTTAGGGCCTTGTTACACAGTATGTTTAGGCAGCTTCTGGAGCTCTTAAACCCTGGATTGGCTGCATGTTAACACCTTTAAGTGTCTTAAAGAACTCATTATTCATCTGAAAGTTATGCCAATCCAAGGGAGGATTATCTCTAATCCACTTAATTTTGCTCCTATTCCATTAAGGTGTGGCCACTCCCAACAGCTATTCTGCCCATGGTGAAGTCCTCCAGCATCACAGGATTCAGTGCCTCCTCCTGACTCAGGGCAAGCAGGGATGCCAGGACACAGCAGGACTGGACATAGCACCTTGCCTCCCGGGGACATTGGGCAGAGTGAGCGACGCAGCCCAAGAATGCCCAGTGGCTACGGTGCCTCCTGCTGCCTTCTGGACTGGCTTGCTACTCCCTTTTCTGACAGTACAGAGGGTGTAGAGCCCTGGAGAAAAAATAAGTATCCATCTGCTTGGAGATCTGGCAGTGCCTGGCTGGCCGGCAGCCTAGCTGATAGCGATGGCAGTGGGGTAGACTCCAGAAAAAAAAATAGGATTAGGCCCCTAGGAGCTCAGGCAGTGAACCAGCAGGGGGTACCACAGCCACCAAGTGCTCTAGGGCTGTGGCACTTGCTCTGCCTGGTGGGACCTGTGAACCAGTCCTGCCCCTACTGTATTTGCTGGCATTGCAACCAATGCCAATAAATACAACAGACTAAAAAAACCCACACCAAACGTGAAGACTTGGTGGGTGACAGCACTGACTTGGTTTGCAAAACATTTTACATAGGCCCCGAGTCCTCCCTCTGCTCACCAAGCCTCTAGTGGGCAGGTCACACTGGTGCATGTGAAGGACAGGCGCAGTCCCATCAGGGACTGCTCCACTAAGCCAAACAATACTAAATGGATTAACAATTGTTTGGTTTATAGCATGAGGTGTAACAAGGCTCTAAGAGTTGGAAGAATTACAGAATTCTAGCCCAAGAGAAATGAAGGCAAGTGGCAGGAGACTTTCACAGAGACCAGAGAGGGGACAGAAAGGCTAGAAATGGGACCGCAGACTCTCTGGGTCCAACGTCTGTTATAAATTGCATAGCTCAAGTAAAGTCAAATAAGCTATCAGCTAAGGATCTGGTCCTGTTTATTTTCATTTTGGTTTTGGAATAGTCATTGGCTATTATTTGTTTGCTTTTAATTTTGTATTTCAATTCCTGCTGGGATTTTGGAGGTAAATGTGTTGTGGAGATTACATTAAGTGGTACAGAACACACAAGTTGCCATGGTGCCACATCGCATCCAGTGTGCTCAGTCACTATAATTTTTAATTCATTAGTTTTAATTTTATCACGTAATATTTGTATGAAACATTCCTCTCTACAGAAATAGAATATTATAAAATAGGGAGCAAATTAAGTCTATAGCCAAAAGCCATGGGTTTCAGAACTCCATTCTCCATTCCTTTAATTTACCTTCAGTAACTATGAGATGAGATTTTCCTGAGGAACCATTGCAGAAGTGAATCTGACAAGCTTAATCCTGCTAGGTACAGAATGCTTCCTGCAGAGATCTGCCGATGCTCAACTCTCATTGATGTTTAAGACCCAATTCAGCTCCCATTCAAGGCACCGTGGGCTCCACAAGGCACATGTGCAGGGAGCATTCTCCAATGCGCTGGAATTGCAGCGCATTGAAGCAGAGTCTGCTGGAACGTGGAAATTAGCATGTTCCAACAGCCTCCAGTGTCACATGTATCAGCATCCCTGCGCTGAAAAATGGTGGTGGGGCACTTTCAACTAAAGCTTGTCTGACACGCTTTAGTTGAAAGTGCCCCACCACGATTTTTCAGCATGGGGACACTGATACATGTGATGCTTCAGACACTTGTAATTAGCACAGCTATCAGAGCTGCACTAATTAAAGCACACCCCCCCCCGCGCCTCCCAGAGCTTGTGTATAAATGCCCTGTATGTCTAAGTTACTATGTATAGATGACATTGTTTTAGTAAAGCTGAAATTGCAATCATGTGACTGCGAAAATCATTATCTGTGATTGTATTTTGGGCTGTAAAACATTTTGCAAAGTGGAACATTTAATTACATATTAGAAGTGATTCTAAGCATGGCCTTGGTCAATCACTCAACATAAACTGACTTCCTGATAAAGAATCAGTGTCAAGATGCAATTATTTCACTCTTTTTTGCCCAGTTCCAGCACAGGCATGGATAGAGGCAAAGCCATCCGACTCCGTAGGCTGGATCCAGTGGCTCCACAGGCCAACCACTACCTCAGCAAAACCACAACTAACTTCACATACGTAACTGCACTTCATATGGACAAGCTTCTTTTATTTAAAAAATATCATTTATTAAATCTGACAGATTGCCCAAAGACAGTGGAAAGCCTAGCATTAACTTTAAATGGAGTTGTATCAAACCTTAAACTAGGGCCTCCTACAGAGAAGTACAGAAAGACTCATGACTATATGATGCATTTTAACATCTGTGTATGTGTCCTAAAGCATAGAAGGAAAGAGTTTGTCTGTAGGTAATTTCAGGATTATTTGACTGTATATACTGTGGAAAACACAGCAGGAGAATGTGTTTTAGTTAAAAATGAAAAATTTAGCTAAAGAGGGACAGAGAGAACTCTACCATAACAGTTTCATAACTACCTCCTGCTGGAGTTTCAGTGGGACAAACGTTCGCTGCACCATGGAGGACAGTGCTATGAAGCAAGACACATAGTCTGCTGCCTGAGATCCAAATAGTCTCTCATATCCAACAGTGGCAGAAAATTGAAACAGAAAAAGATAGCAACTATAGCAACTGCAAAAACTGCTCAAGGCCTTGGACAAATTCAGTAGAAATGAGGCCATAATTACAGGGGTGGGCAAAATTTGGGTCATGGGCTAGATCTGGCCCAGCAATGGATTTTATCCAGTCCACAGCATATCCCCTGGCCCTGCCTGGCTCAGGTGCAGTGGGTAGCCTATGCTGTGATGCATACAGTCAGTCCCACCATCCTGGGATGGTGCAGCAGCTGGATTTGCATCCTGGCACCCCCCTCAGTGGTGGCTACTCTCTGCCAGTCTCTGCCATCACTGCTGAACCCAACGCTCTGCACCCTGGCTCATCTGCCCCACACCCATCATCAGGGCCACTGGATGGAGCAGGCAGATGAGGTCTCCATGGACACCTGCCCAGGACCCACACAGGCATGGCACGCTCAGCTGGGCAGAGGGGTTGGGGCCCCTAGGCAGGCAGGGAGCAGCATCTGGGAGCAGGACAGGCAGGACTAGGGCTGGGATCAGGATCATGGGGTGGTTACTGTGAGGGGTCAGGGCCCAGGGCAGAGCTGCGATCTGCTCCCTGCATTCCCCTTCCCGTGATCCTGGCCCTGGGATCACCTGCCTGTCCTGGTCCCAGACGCTGTTCCCCACCCACCCACAGCCCCATCCCATCTGCCCGGCCAAGCACCCCCTGCCTGTGTTGGTCCTGGGCCAGTCTCCATGGGGACGCTGGGATCACCAGGCAGTGGTAGCATGGGGCTGGATTTGGGGGCAGAGCCATTTAGGAAGTTTTGGTGAGCTGTTGTGTGTGTAAGGGGGGTAGGGGGTGTCCTACAGACCCAACTCAGAGTGACAAGGGTGAGGGATGCTGACCCAGCCCACAACAACTCACGAAAACTCCCCAAGTGGTGCTCCAGCCCAAATAATTACCCACTCCTTCTCTAGCCTATGGCTTGGCACATGGCGAAGGCCAGGTCCTATCAGTACAATTCTCAAAATTATTCCATTTGAAAAGATTCAGAGAGAAGTTAAATCTATTTGTTGTGGATTACTGTATGGTGCACCATCTGAGGCAGGAGAGTGTGGGCAGCCCAGGGCCAGTCACCCTGGCCAGGCACAACCCCTGCCCCCAACCTGGGGCATGCCTCTGCAGGGGCTGAGCAGGAAACCTCACTGGCTTCCCCACTCAGCACCTGCAGGTGAACTTCTAGGGTGCATGTCTGTAGGTACAGAGCAGAAAACTGGGCTTCCATGCTCTGCATCTGAGGGCCAGGCACCCAGAGTCATTGTCCTGCAGCAGTATCAGGCCCCTGAAGTTCCAGGAATGGCAGGGGCTCAATCCTGAGGGACAAAGGCCCCTCGCAATATCTGTCTTCTTCCATCTATTGGATCAGCAGAGCCAAGACACATCCCAGAAGAACCACTCCCACCACAAAGAGCATTTCTGTTTGTAACCTCAGAGACTTAAACCATTTTGCTTCACTGTGAATTGAACTGATGCATGCAATCCCCTGTGTAAATAAGTGAGCTTTAGCAAACAGCTACATTTGAGATGGGCTGAGTCATATCAGCCTGATTCATGCAAACAAGGAGTTCCCTTGCACCTGGCTGAGTCAGATTGGGCCGGTTCTATCCTGACACATAACACAAAAGAAATATACAGCCCTAGAGGTGTTTAATGAAAAGGAAGCATTTCTTCAGCAAATTAATAAAAAGGACAATCTACTGAACTTTTATATCAGGCTTTCTTGCAGCTCTGAATGAGTGCAGCTTGACTGTCAGTCTAGTACTTCTCCCTGCTGTGCAGCTGACTCAGTACAGCTTCTAGCTGACAGAGTGAAATGTGGAATCCAGACACTAAAGGAAAAAATGCCTAAGATTTTTTTTTATTTCAAAATGAACTAATGTTTACCAATAAATCTTGTTTTAGCCCCTGACGTTATGTACTGGCATCGTGGAATTTCAGAGACAAGGATTCCACTCTAGTCTTCATTCACCCTGCGTTGTGTGTTGTGCAGAGATCCCATTACAGGGGCGGACAAAATATGACCCACAGGCTGGATCTGGCCCTCCAAATGATTTTACTTGACCTGCGGCTGCTCCTCTGAAGGAGAATTTTATCCAGCCCATGGCTGCCCTGGCTTTTGGTGTCTCTCACCATTCTTCCTTCTTCATGCCAGCTGGCTGCAGCAGCAGAGGCCACTCCTGTCCCCAGCCAGCCCATCCTGTCCCAATATAAGCTCCAAGGTCAGGGGTGCTGAGCTCCTGGCCAGGTTTCTGCCCAGCAAGACTGTCTGCATGCCGCTTTGACCCTGCCCCCCTAAGTTGAAGCACAGGTAAGGTTCTCCCTGCTGGTGAGGAAGGAAGGGGGTGCAGGGGGAAGAGGGCCAGGAGCCATGAGTTATCTGGGCTTTGCCATGTTGGGGCCTGATAGGATCACGGGTACCACTAACATGGTTCCTAGGCTGGGCCATACAGAAGCTGTGTCAGCTGCACCCACTTGGCTTGAAGCAGTGCACGGGAACACAGTGCGGCACTGCCTTGGCCAAGTGCTGGGGACTCAGAGCAGGACAAGGGATGCAGGGAGAAGGGCATCGGGAGCCACAGATCATCAAGGCCTGGCTGGGCCAGTGCCACACTCTGTTTCCCCCCTTCTCCCTACACCCTGCCTCAAGTCCCCAGCACGTGGCCGGGTCAGGTAGGAGCTGCACCAGCTGCATCCACATAGCCTGAGTTGGTGTGTAGGAACGGAGTGCGGCACTGGCCCCGTCACATGCTGGGGACTCAAGGCAGGGGACAGGATGCAGGAAGAAGTGGGAAACAAAGGTTAGTTTCCCCAAAGCTTTGTTCTCTCTGCCCTTAGATCAAGGGTAGACAATTATTTGAGCTGGAGGGGCACTTAGAGAGTTGTTACAGGGGGAGCGAGGGGCATACTGACTTTGCACACAACAGCCAAACTCCCCAAGTGGCCCTCAGGCCAAATAATTTCCCATCCCTCTTAATAAGGGATCTTGTGGTTCCTAATAGTTGCCACAATGATTCAGGTTATGGTCAAAGTGACCACCTTAACTTCGAATCTTCTTCCTTTTCTCAGTTGTAAAAAGGTACCGTCATTTAGATGCTTGATATTCATATACCTGCTTTGGCATTTTTTCTAAATAGGGCATTCAGAGGTTTAATGTATTAAGGTCCTCAAGCATTTCAGTAGTACTGTAGTGGAGCCACTATAAGTCCTATTTCTTGGTGTAACGGGGACAGCTAAGGAAATACTCCAAAATACCAGGGTAGTTTGCTCCTCCCCGTGATAAAACTTGTAGACTTGTAGAGGAAGACTGGGGAAGAAAACTCACTGAGTATCTACTTGGAAGGACTCACTTACATCATTTCCCACCTCAAAGAATAAACCATAAGTCACCTTTCTGCTCTGAGGTGCCCAGATTCTGGGGTGCTCTGGCATGTCCATGGGTCAGGACTGGGCTGTCTCCAACCAAAAGTTTCTTTCTAGGCTTCCTTATCCCCATGATGGAAAAGATAACACATTCCTAGGCTGTATCTTTTCCCACCTGAACTCTGAGGGGCTGAAGAGGAGGCAACAAATAAACATTGCTCCAGCTTTTTTTTCCTTCCTTAGTTTATTCTCAGTGTATCTACATCCTAACACATAGGAACAGGAATGCAGGCAGTACCTTGCCACCTAGGAGGAGAATTTGCATGTTGTGCGCCTGATACATAAGCAGATCTCAGCTGTATGATCCTTCCATATAAGGTAGCAGCAGAGTATTGTGGTGACTAGCATACATTTGACAAAGACTAATTTCACTAAACAGTAGGTGTTAACTGGATACACAGTATACCATGTAAGAAGTGCAATTCAACTTTAAACATACCTAAAACTCAAAATACTTTAACAAGATAACATTCTTTTATGTTGCAGTGCTACCCTTCTTTCTGAAAGGAATAAAGGGATTATTTTTTATTTTTAGCATTTGGGCAGTGAGATCCTTTCCACATAAATAATGAGAAAGGCTCTACTCTATGGCACAAATAGGGGATTGACTGCACAAATTGGGGATTTTGTCATGGCATACTGGCTGTTGAACTTCAGTACAGCTTGTTCATCAGTACCACTAAGACAACAGCTTGCAGTGCCACAAAAATAAACTGTCATACACAGAGCAAACAAAGAGGGAATGTATCAAAGCAAAACCTACATTTTTGTAAGATCAGAAATCTACCCTCAAAGTCATCATCAAAGTGATTTCACAGAGAATCATTGTACATTGTAAGTGAATGATGGCGTTTGTTTCTTGAAGGGCTTGGAAGTTCTAGTCTGCCTTTGATACCTAAAGAACTCGGGGGGGGTGTCTACTTACTGTGCATTGGCCTAGTAACATGATCTAGTGAGTAACCTGAGGATCGAAGGTAATCAAGGCAACGGTGACCATGAGATGATCACTTTCATCATCCATCATAAGGCAGGGAAATCAGTTAGTAGGGTAGAAATCCTTGATTTTAGAAAAGCTGACTTCTACAAGCTTAAGAGGTTGGTGGATGACGCCCTAAGGGACCATGGTCCATTGGGGAAGGGAGTCCAATAAGAGTTGTTGTTCCTCAATGATATGATCCTTGGAGCATAAAGGAGGTCCATTCCTGCCTGCTTGTAAGGAAGGTAGCAAAAGAGCTGGGAGACCCCTCCCCTGGCTCAATAGGGAGGTTATGGCCCCCGTAAAAAAAAAAAGAAAAGCCTATAAGAGATGGAAGCTGGGAATTACCCCCAAGGAGGAGTACACAGGAATGACCCGACACTGCAGGGAGCAGATTAGAAAAGCAAAGGCAGAAACTGAATACAAACACACAACAGAAATCAAAGACAATAAAAAAGTCCTTTAGATACGTAGGAGACAGGAAAAAAAAGGGAAATGTAGGACCCCTGCTGAATGCAATGGGACAGCCGATAATTGACACTCGGAAGAAAACCAAACTCCTAAATGAATATTTTGCACCAGACCAAGTATATTAACTTGCCTGATGGGAAGCAAGATGGACAAGGTGGGAGTGATTACCCACCCATAATCAGCAAAGATCTTGTGAGGGAATACCTAGAGAGGCTAGAAATCTACAAGTCAGCAAGACTGAATGAACTACACCCAAGAGCGCTGAAAGAACTGGCTGACATCGTCGCAAAGCTATTTGAAAACTCATGGCACTCGGGTGAGGTCCGAGAAGACTGGAAGAGGACCAATGTGGTGCCTATCTTCAAAAAAGGAAGGAAGGAGGACCCAGGGAATTATAGGCCAGTCAGTCTGACCTCAATCCCTGGAAAAATCCTGGAAAAATGTATCAAAGAATCTATCGGTGAGAGGCTAACAGAAGGCAGTATTTTAGAAGACCAACATGGCTGTGTTGTGGGCACGTGTGGCAGGACACTGCTGGTGCCTGCCACTTTAAGGGCTGAGCCAAGCAGCCAGCAGGTGCCTTATTGCGGTGGCCATTTTAGATCTCTGGCTGCTTATATAAACAGAGCAGTTCGCTGCTGGCAGAAACATTGTCTGGCTGCAAGGCTGTATGAGACATCCTGGAGGTAAGGGCAGGAGCTTAGGGGGATGGTTTAGAGGCTCCTGGTCATGGGCATGACCTAAAACTGCACCCTGTGGGGGATGGGTGGCCTGGTGGGGCTCCCAGTGGTGTGGGAGTCCCCAGGAAATACCAGGCCAGTTACCACCCCAGTGAAAGGTGGGTCAGGACTCCTTAACCCCTAGTCCCCATATCACCGTGGGTACAAGGGGGCCAGGCATGGTTATGGCCACCTGAGCCCCACTGGGGACAGAAGCCCCGTAGCCCCAGTGTGTGTGTGTGTGTGTGTGTAACTTCCTGGTGAGGGGTGTGGGGTAGAAAAAAAAGGGCCCACCATTCCTTGTTAGGAAGCTTAGAGCCCTATAGGATTTTTTTAAAACCCAACAGAATAAGACTTCAACTCTCATTTCCCTTACCACACCTCCATACTCTGTCCATACATACTGGTGGCAAATAGACTTACTGAAAGGAAGGAGTAATAATGTTTCATATCATATATATATCTGGTATTATATGCATTACTGTACTTGTATCTAACAAATTTCAGGGAAAAGATTATTTCTACTTCCTACAGAGGAAAGAGAGGACACCCTGAGAATGATTAGGGGCCTGAAAGGCAAGGTTTTTGAGGAAAGGCTGAAAGAACTAAGATTATTTATTCTGGGAAAGGGAAGACTGAGGGAGAATTGGATAACAGTCTACAAATACCTCAAGGACAATTAGGGAGGGTGTGGAGATGGGCTTTTCTCTGAGGGTAGGGGACAGGACTGGGGGCAGTGGCCCCATGCTGCAGCAGGGGAAGTTTAGGTCATAGATTAGGAGGTGCTTTCTGGGAGGGTGGTCAAGCACTGGAGCAGGCTACCTAAAGAAAATGTGGACTCTTCATCCTTGAACGTCTTCAAGAGCAGGTTGGACAGATACTTGTCTGGGTTGGTTTAGTCAGGGGTGAACTTGAGCAGGAGGCTGGACTAGATGAGTTGTGAGGTCCCTTTCAGCCCTACTTTCCTATGATCCTATGTTTCCAAATTTCCAGACCTGGGGAGAACATCACAAAATACAAAGCCAAACCCCTTTTTCAGTATATTTTCTAGTAACAAATGGGAATCATCAACTTTTCAGCCCCTTTTCAGATCTACAAATAGCTATTCTGCTGCTACTACTTTGCAATAACATAAGATGATGTGAGAAATCACTTTTCCTATGAAACTCCTATCACACATATAAGAAGTGGGAGAACCTTTGGAAAAAAGGAAGTACTTTGTCAGGCCTAATAGCTGTTCTCCAAACTATTGCGCTAGACTTCTGGGCAGTTGTAAATCCATCAGTAGCTATTGCTTTCTCTAGCTGGAGAATACCTAATGACTGATGATGACAATGCCAATTATATTCTCTCATGTCTATCTAAAATATATTAATAGTTTTCTTGGAAGGATGAAGTCTCTATCATTCAGCAAAAAGAGCCAAACATAGACTGTCACACTAGATACAGCTTTTTAGGTTTTTAGCAGGATCAATTAATTAGCCTTGGCAGCTTGCAGCCTAATTCATACGCCATTTGTTAGGGATTCTTCCTCACTTAAGCATTGTTTCCTATGTCAAGGAAACAGCAACTAAATGTAGTTTTCCTATTGTATAGGCAGTAAACACAATATTTTCACACATGCAGATAACATCACCCTCACAAACCACTGACTGCAGTTGAAACGGCCGAATGCTAGCATTTGTGCTGCACATAATCATGTACGTCTTATGTTACAGGCCGAGAGAATATTCTTTCAAAACCCTCCAGATATTTGTTCCACTTCGAATTTACATTGTGTTCATCATAAAGGTAGGAGTTTTCATTGAGCACGTCTTAGTTTTGAGATGCTCTGGTGAGCATCAGATGAACTCTCAGCTGCTGGTGAGTTTCATTTGCTGATTGGATAATCCTTACTTCTGCTCTCAGGCTCAACAGAAGGCATTTCGACCATTCTTTGTGAGGCAGGAGCTAAAATTAGGACACAGGAGCTTATCTGAAAAGCATTTCATTGTATTTGTAAAAGAATAGTAATTGCAAAAGAAATATACCCAGAGCTGACTTCTTGTTCCAAGTTCTTGGGGGGGTTTTGAGATTTATAAATTTTACTTTTCTTTGGATTATCATTGGCAGTTTTTCTGCCTGCTGAAAAAGATGCCATCTACACACACATACACTTGTGCACAAAAACAGCAATGTGACAATTTCACACACAGGATGCTGCAGTTTGGTGTTTTACAACTCCACCCAGCTCACCAGAATGGAGAAAGGCTGCCCTACCTTTATCCCAGGATATTTCAGATTACTGATGTAAATCAGGAATAATTCCATTGAAATAAATGGGATTACAACAGGGTAAAATTTTATCAAATTCACATTGGAATTTGGCCCTTGGCATGTAACCAGCCAGATAAGGACTAAATAAGAGCAGAAGACACTGAATGGGTAGAAAACAGAAGGATGCAAAACTAATGCTTGAACTATCTTAGTGGACTGGGAAATGGTACCCCTCTGCTAGTTGCAATAATGGGCTGCTTTGAGTGTACAATAATGGATTAGGTTGACACATGATTCAGCTTCTCTAATATACCACAAAAAATATACATACACTTCCCATCAGGGACCATTCCTCCTTACCTATTGCCCAGAGTAATTGTATTTTTTTTTAAGTAATGCAGATACTGGAAAAAATATAGTAAAGAATTTTGTGCAATAAAGTGGCATTCAGCTAAGCTATACAATGTTAACTTTTCCTGCAGCAAAAAAATGATTTCTCAAACCAAAGATAAAAAGTGACAAAGAAAATCAGAACAAGATTAATGTTTAGAATGAGAAAATTCAGTTGATTAATGTATGATCCTTCATTCTATGCAAATTGTCTGCAAAACTTAATTCTCACTCAAATTGTCAGAGAAATAAACTGAAGGGGCAGGTTAATGTAGCTACAGCTCATTTAAATGAATTCAAAACAGAGCACATACGCCCTAACCCCTAGGTGGACTGTAAGTAAGGCTGCCTATTATACAATGATTGAAAGACAGAAATGAATGCCCTAATCACAAGACAATATAAATATATGGATATCAATTACCTTTTCATTTATTCAGTTAGTATTGCTTCAAATTAAGGCTCATGTATTCTGGGAAAGCATATAAAAGAAACCTGAAGCATGACTTTAAATCAAACTTTTCCATCCAATATTATTCATACTTTTTATTTCAGTAAACACTAAACTGACTAGTAAGATCCAGATTCTAGTCCATTGCTATGGTATGTGCTTGGATTAACTCAATTATTTTCCATGGTGTTATTCCAGATTTACACTGTTTTAAGCAAATAAGATTTAGCTCTTGGTATTAGTGTAGTCCCTGGTTGTAAACAAGTGTTGTATTTCTACCAGTGGAATCACAGTTCCACTGGTTGGAAGCCTAAGTGTTCAAATGCTTACAGTGCTTATTCTGATCTAAAAATGGTGTGCATGGGGTAGCATCCACCCCAGCAGCATTCAAGCCAGCACCCACAGTGGGGCTGCAGCCTCAGGGCTTGCAAGCTGGCTTTGAAGTGCCATGCAGGGACAAAGCTCCACGTGCAGGACTTGCAAGCCTTGAGCTCTGATTGCAGTGGTGGGGCTTCCCATGGCCAGAGCCTCATCAGCCCTGCTAGAACCCCACCACCATGGCCCTCGTTATCTCTGCCTTTCCATCTATCCATCCACCCTCCACCTACTCCATTAGTCCCTTTTAGTTAGAAAAACAAGATGGGCCCTCACATTGTCTAAGTGCCGCTGCTGAGAGGAAGGATAGTCAAAGGACTAGATGACTAGGCAGGGGCCATCCTAAGGAAAGAGGCAATAAAAGTAGGCATAGAGAGCACTTTGAGAAGAGGAAAACAAGGCAAAACAGAGGCTGGACTTATGGAAGCAGAAAAGAAGGCAAGAGGAGATACTTGAAAGGAGAGTAAATTGGAAATATAAGTGGACCTCAACAATAGTTGTGAATATGAAGGGAAGAAGCCTACATTTCATGTAAAATACAGAGAAGTAACTTAAAAGTTTTGGGTGCTTAGATCTGGGAGCACTTGACTGAAATTACAGAGAAAAGGACAGCTAACACTGGAGACTGAAAAAAACCCTCCTTCCTACAGTTTTGGACTGTTGGTTTTGGTTCAAGCCAATCTCTAATATTTTGTTATATTTTAGAAAAGGCAGGAAGGTTAATGCATCCTCTTGCTGGGATCTATAATGCAAAAATTAAATGAACAATAATGTTTTTATACACTGGTTGTTACAGCCCTGCTTTTGCAAACCCTTGTGCATATGCTTGAATTGACTTATTCACAGGTCTAAAGATAAGCAGATATGTAACTGAGAAATAAGGACCTAAATGAGTCCCAATGTATATTAAAATTATATCCAAGGTCTGTATCTTCCTCAAGGTGCAATGGCAGAGGAGTAGAAGAAACATGGTGGGATTTCATCCCAAGACTAGGCAGTTAGCATTAGGGGCTATAGGCTCTACAGGCGGGATAGAGAAGGAAGGAAGGGAGGGGGTGTGGCGCTCTATGTCAAAGAGCAATACACATCCTCTGCCAGCAAAATGGGGTTGGAGGAGGGGCAAGCTGAAGTGCTCTGGGTCAAGATACAAGGGGGTCGTGGGGAAAGGGATTTAATGGTGAGGGTCTACTACAGACCCCCCAACCAAGGGGAGGAGCTGGACCAGGAATTTTCAGGCCAGCTTGCAGAGGCACTTAAGGCAAGGGATGTAGTTGTCATGGGTGATCTAAATTACCCGGACATCAGCTTGGAGGAGCAGTCAGCCAGGTCGGACCGTTCCAGGAGGTTCCTGGCTGAGATACAGGACCTCCTCTTAAACCAGGAGGTGCACAGTCCCACCAGAGGAAATGCCCTGTTGGACCTGGTCCTGGCCACAGGCGATGATCTGGTAAGGGGGCTCCAGGTCCTTGACGAACTGGGTGATAGCGATCATCGCTTGCTGAAATTCATCATCCAGTGCAGGGTGTCAAGGGCCTGCAGCAAGGCGGTAGCCCTAGACTCCAAGAGGGCCAACTTCAAAGAGTTGAGATTGGTGGGAGAGGTGCTGGGATTCGAGGGCAGGGGAACTCGGTGCGCAAGATGAGTGGTCTTTCCTTAAGGAGACGATACTCAGGGCCCAAGGGGTGATGATCCCAACAAGAAGCAAAGGGGGC
>NW_005841858.1:1794309-1808002 GCF_000455745.1 Alligator sinensis
GCTAGTAGGGAGGGAAAGACTGCAGCAAGACCTGGATAGGTTGCAGGGGTGGGCTAACAAAAACAGGATGCGTTTCAATACGGACAAGTGCAGGGTGCTGCACTTGGGCAGTAGTAACCGGCAGCACACTTATAAGATGGGAAACTCCCTTCTTGAGAGCTTGGAGGCAGAAAGGGATCTTGGAGTCATCATTGACTCCAACATGAACATGGGCCGACAATGCGAGGTCATGGTTGGTAGGGCTAACCGGACCCTATCGTGCATCCACAGGTGCATCTCAAATAGGGCCAAGGAGGTGATCCTCCCCCTCTACGCAACACTGGTCAGGCCACAACTGGAGTACTGTGTCCAGTTCTGGGCACCCCACTTCAAGAGGGATGTGGACAACATTGAGAGGGTCCAGAGGAGGGCCACTCGTATGATCCAGGGACAGCAGGGCAGACCCTACAATGAGAGGCTATGGGACCTGAACCTGTTCAGCCTTCACAAGAGAAGGCTGAGGGGGGACCTTGTGACCGTCTATAAACTCACTATGGGAGACCAGAAGGGTTTGGGGGAGACCTTGTTTCCCCTAGCGCCCCCGGGATAACAAGGAATAATGGCCAAAATCACAGTCAGGGCAGCTAGGATCTGGAACCAACTTCCAAGAGAAGTGGTGCTGGCTCCTACCCTGGGGGTCTTTAAGAAGCAGCTTGATGCCTACCTGGCTGGGGTCATTTGAGCCCAGTTTTCCTCCTGCCCAGGCAGGGGGTCAGACTTGAAGATCTACAAGGTCCCTTCCGACCCTACTTCTATGATTCTATGTTCTGAATAATAGGCCCCTAGAAGACATTACCCTTAAAATACAATTAATCTGTTAATCGCATCTTATATAGTAACCTAGCATACATTGTAGGTAAGGGAAGTCAGGAAGCTGGATCTGCAATTTTGGAATAAGGATTGGCTCTAAGAACTGGGTCAGTTGGCCTGAGGCGCAAAGTAGGGCTGGGCATGAGCCACTGGACAAGGTGCTTCCCCCTCCCACGAAGTAGAGGTGACTCTGCACGTGAGCTGGGTGTTTCCTGTGGATCACACCAACTGCGACAGGTATTTTACACCTCTCCCCCTCCACAGAACTAATGGCTCCACAAAAAGATTATACATAGCCTCCTAAATGGAACATGTGATGGGGTTAGGACCATACCAAGGAATTGAACACCAAGGAGGTCTGCAGAGCATTTAGAACCAAGCAAAGAAGTTGGTGGCTCTTTGGAACAGGCTTCATCTGGTCCCTGGCCATTCCCTTCCATTCATAAATTTTTCAATTTCATTTTCAAAGGAGACCTTGTGTAGGGAACTATATAAAAATGTGGGCCACCCCATCTCTATGCTGTGCAGGTAAATGAATAAAATATATTATCTCATCTTACAAGTCTTGCTTTTCCTAAATCTCTAGATCATCATGATCACAACACTGACATTACTACTACAGACATGGAGTTCTTTAACCCAACCAGGGTATGAATCTGGCCTTCAGTATCTTCTGTTCAGTCTCTTGCCACACTACCATGTTCATTTACTTGGAAGCATTTTAAATATTAACCAGTTTGAAAGATGGGGGGGGGAAATACCCTTGTTATTCCACAAAGCTGCCTAATCACTGATTGTTCTCATTTCTTATTTGTGTCTCCATTAACAAAGGATTTAAAATATAATCTCTGATAGAAATTCAATTTATTTCTCCTTCCAGTTTTTGCATGTTTGGGCATATTCTGTAATCAGTATAATCACTTTGCTGCATTGTCTCATACATATATAATGAGAATCCTGAACATTTTTCATAATGTAAGTAATAACTGCATTAAAATCTTATCAAAATAAATGGAGCAGGCCAAATTCCAAGCAATGACACAGAAGTAAGACCACAGACTAAACTAATCCAATACACTTCCCAGAAATTCTGATTGCTCTTGGATGTATTTTGTCTTGTTTTGTTTAAACATAATGTTGTCTTCTTCCACTGTTTAATCTATTTAAGATTAGGATGGTAAGCTAATGAAAAAAATACCTTTGAAAATGGCATTTTAAATACATTTCTGCCTAAGAGGATTTAAAGTCATGCTCACAACCTTGTTTGCCCAGCTGGTTTAGTACTAGTAACTTTGGGTATTGAGAAGGAACATTTTGGTCACAAACAGTGTTAACTATCAGAGTCTAACAAAATTCTTAATAATATTTTCTAAATTTTACAAGTACATATTACTTATACGTGCATGTGCACCCATATCCATACACACACAGAAGATAATAGTGAAAAGACAAAGCCCATGAAAATCTTGCTTGAGGGTAGATCAGTGTGAGCTGACTTAAGGAGAATAACAATATAGCCAGGGACCACATGAAGCTTGTTCCAAAAAGCCACCAGCTTCTTTGCCTGGTTTGAAATGCTCTGCAGACCTCCTTGATTTCACTTGTCTTTTTACCCAGCAGAATTAGAATGTCATACATATCTGGCTTCCTCTCTTCCAACACTTCATAAAGATTTCAAATCTTTTTTAAAAAGCAGAGAAAGTTACTAGAAATTAGTGAAGATATAAACAACGTTGGGAGCTCTCATTGTTCTGTTAAGGCACTAAGCTGTTGCCCTTATGGAAACAAAAAACAAACTTGGAAAGTTAACGGGTCAAGTTAAATTTAAATTAAACACAAACATTTGGAAGTGAGGAACAAGAGGTACATCTTTGAACACTCTGGCCCACATAAACTACTCTACTAACTAGCTTCTGTCAGGGTCTTGCTTAATATACAAGACTAATTTCAATGGCAAGAAAGGATTTTTTTTTTTGGTGATCACTTTTACTGGACTAACCAAGAGAGATGTTAATCAAGCTGTTGGGCATAAATTGCCTTCCTTCAAGTCCTATCTGTCCCTTTTATGATAAAATTCTTCATATAGCAAAACATTCACATCCATAATGTGGTATCTTCATTCTATAGTGGTCCGTCGTGGACATACTCCCTTCATATCCTTAAACAGTTGAAATAATCAAGAACAAGATCAGTGTTCCAAGCCTCATTACCTCAAGTTAAACACCTGCTAGGAAAAAAAAGACTTTCCACTTATGTGAGTTTTTATTTGATAGTGAATAAACATTGGTCTTGAAGTCAGTGGTTTTCAACTTTTTAAGATTTGAGGCATCCCTTGATAAAGTTGAGGCACATCTTGATAGAGGCAACACATCCCTGGGAAAATGCCAGCTCTTAGGTTTCGTATGCATTTTTTTAATACATAACAAAATAGAGCAATTCTTCCATTGAAAAGAATTCAGAAAGACTACAGAAAGCCAGTATGCTTTGAACACTCAGAATTCCTATTTGAACTCTATGAGTGTAATCTTGTGAATCATGTTTGTACACCTAATGGTATTAGTGTAGTGTACACCTCACATACCCTTGAAAGGATCTAAGGCACCCCAGGGTTGAGAATTATTGCTCTAAACTGAACTGAGATTCCAAATAGGGCATGTCTACACATGCATTTATGCCAGCTTAAATTTACTGCACAGTAAGCTACTGCATAGTAAGCGGGAATAGGCCGGTGTCTACACATGCAGGCCTTAAAGCGCATTAATGCTGTGTGTGGACTGACTTTGGACTAAAGTTAGTCCCAAGTCAGTCCACACATACAGTGTTACTGTGCAGCAATGTCTCTACAAATGCATTACTGCACAGTAACTAATTGGGCATGAATTTGATACCTGCCTGATGCAGGAATCAAATTTACACTCAAGTTGGCATAAATTGCCATACTTACTGTGCAGTACAGGTGTGCATGTGTAGATGCGTACCTATACTGTGCAGTAATTTCAGTTATTGCGCACTAAATGCACATGTGTAGATGTGCCCATAGGGTAGATACCATTACCTCTAAAGCAGTCAACTCCAGATTCACAAAAGGACTTAGACACCTTGAATGAGATTTCAGAAAAATTTATGCCCTTCTGTCCAAGAGTATGGTTCAAAAACCTCTGCAAAACTCCTTAGGGTGCAGACAAGAGTAGCTTTTGAAAGTTTCCAAGTGGAAGGCTTGGAAATGTTTTAAAAATTCATCATCTCAGCTGTGGGATGTATGTCTAGCCCCTGTGGCAACCCTTGGCTAGAGTGCTTCAAAACTGAAGCTGCAGTTCTCCAACCAGGCAATATTATAGGAGGCTACAACAAACTGCAGCTCTGGTCCTCAGTCTTTCCACAGAGGGAAGGGGTGAAGTGGAACAGAAAGCACCTCAGAGATATCAGCAGGTGTTACCAGGTTGTCAGGGGTCATGGGGGGCCTGTGGCAGTGGATCCTTGCTTCCACAGTCAGGTTTCCGGCTCCTCAGCCCCAAATCCCCTGAATCTGTTCTCTCCCTGGTTACTGGAGTGAAGAGACAGACGGGATTAGGGCTGGAGACCAAGGTGCTGGCAGTGGTCACAGGGGGAGGTCCCAGTGTCAGCAAGGATTTGGCAGGATAGGGGAGGGACAGAGGAGAGATGCAGGGGTCTGTGGTAGCTGGATGGGGTCCTACTGGGGCAGTGCCTTATACCTGGCAGTGCCCAAGTGCCTTAGCTTCTAGGACCCAGGAGCAGAACTCAGCATCTGGGCAGTCTGGCAGGCTATCTACCCCACTCTCTCTCATCCCCAATCCTATTTCATGCTATTTTGGAGCATTTCATCTGATTTTGGAACATTTCAAAGGGCATGCATATTTGTACACCCTGTCCTTTAGAGTGTTTCAGTGATCTTTGAAGTGTTTCACGTTACTTCTGTCTGCAGTGTTAGGTAACTGAGCTGTCACCAGTTTAGTTCTCTAGGGCCTAAAGCTTTGCTTCTGAATGTGACCAGAACTGCTTATCTCATGCCTAAACCCTATCAAAAGAGAGTGTGGGTAAATCCTCTGACCTGCTGGGTTCCCCACTTAGGCAATAGGCAGGTGGGAGTGCTGGTGCCCCCTGTGAGTGCTGGCCAGGGAGTGGGAGCACTGGATGAAGCAGTGTGGCTACTTCCAGGAGCGCTATGGTTGCTTCCTGGTTAGTGAGATTGGCCATGTCCCCCCCCCGCCCAAGTTGCTGACTGGCTGCTGAGGGGGGGTGCGGCATGTGCCCCGCTAAGGTGTCACTAGTTGCCCATGGGTAGGCATGCTCAAAGCATACCCAACACACACCAACAGGATTGAGCTCCACATACAGCACAGTGACCATAGACACTTTTATTAAAAAAAGGGGGTAGGAGGAGGTGGTGACAACTCGCCCTGTTTGATATAGTGTTCAGAGTATTCATCTAAGATGTGGGAGGTCTGAATTGTATGCCTTCCTCAAGCCAATGGGCTTCAAATCTTCATTTCTTATTTCTGAGGAGTGTCCTAGCTATCTGGTTGTAAGGTGCTCTAGGATAGGAACAATCTCCACCCCTCCTGTTGGTGTTGTAATGCTATATAAAAGGAGGACACCACCGTTACCACCCACACCTTCTCCTCCAGTAGTTAGTTTTAAATAAAAAGGAATGAGTTCAGCTGTACTTTGGAAAGGAACAATTCAGGAGATACTTTTGACCTGTGAATGCTGCTCTGCTAGAGGCACCTTCTTGAAGTCCAGAATTAAGTGCACAAGTCCTGGTATGTGATTCAAGATCCACTGACCTTAGCATTTCCTTTCAGCTCACTGGGGAGGCTCACTGCTTTGTGTGCTGGCTGCTCTGAACCTTATTCTGGAGTGCCCAATTCTCCTGATGCATTGAACAGAGCGTAGATACTAAATTTAGGGCTATAGGTTCTGCTCCATGATCCAGGCACCTGAAAGTTAGGCATCACAATGCTCAGCGTTGCAATGCTGAAGTCCCTTTGTGTTGGTTACTATGGTGAAAAGGGCATGTAAGAAGATAAATCGACTAATA
The DNA here is from genome assembly GCF_000455745.1 of Alligator sinensis. NCBI lineage: Eukaryota > Metazoa > Chordata > Crocodylia > Alligatoridae > Alligator > Alligator sinensis. The sequence continues at coordinate 1,800,218 of NW_005841858.1, forward strand.
TCTGATAATGTTTCTCTGATTCTTAAGTAGAATAAAAACGATTTCTACAGAATGTCACATCTTTCACTTTATAATATTAATGTACAGTATTTAATATAGAACCACAAGGAGAAAGAAAAATCCATGTTTTCAATAGTCCAGCAAAAGTAGTTGCTTCTCTCAATAGCAACAAAACCAGTTTGACCAGAGAGCTCCGGCTTTCCCCAAGCTCTGGCTGCTAGAAGCACTGTACAAAATGCCGTTTCCAAAATACAGAGTTAAATGCTAGTTATTCCTGAAAGATTAATCTGACATGAAACATTTCATCACTTCAGATTATATCAGCCATGTCACATAACCTCGCTGCTCCTGAAATGCAATGTGACAGGTCAAATGGAAAAAAAAATGCTTTCAAAGGTAATATTGTTCAACATTTTCATTCCTGTGTCCCGCACTTATCAGTCTTTAAAAGTTCAGGTCTTTTCCTTTGTGTTGCCTGAAAAATAAAATATTTGGGCAAATCTTACTCCAATATAAAAGTTCTGAGCAGGCTCAGTGGCAATCATTGACTTTTCCTGAAGACACTAGACACCAGTATGACAAATTTAGAAATATTAGGCCAAATCCAAGACCTAGTGCCTCACCTGAACCTATCTAGAGGCAGGAAGGAGTCTTATTATCCAGGCTGCCAGAAAAACAAAAAACAAAAACAAGTAAAAAATAAAAAACCCTTAACTCCCCCACCCCCAAAACTATATGTATTCTTGTAGTGTGACAACAGACTAATTGAATAATTCCATGGGATTACTCATATAAGTAAATATTCACCGGCATGAGTAAAGGGGGCATAAGTGTCCCCTACCTAAATAAAAGATGCTCTTTCATCATTCCTGTTTAATCTGCTTAGGTAAAATCTGCAAAAGTAAAAAAAAATAAAGCTGAAAATGTAGCCCCTCCCAAAGTCAGTAAACCCTGAAAACCCTGAAGCGAGTTCACGTCTAACCAGAAAAGCAATTTTAAGCATGCATTTAAGTGCTTTGCTGAATCTAGGCTCTGTAAGTGTGTGGAATGTTGTCAAGAAGATGGGGAGGATGTATTCCAAGTCCCAAGCTGTAAACTGGACACTCCTGTGGCATAAATTTTAATTTTCTTTTTAAATAAATTGGCACCTCTGATAGAAATAGCTAAAATTGTTTCTGTCTGAAGGCAATAAACAGTTTAGCAAACTTGGATAAAAAGGAACCCAATACAAAAAAAAGGACACGTGTTGAGGTTCTTGAGTTTCAAACCTGAGACAAATTAGTATGAGGACTTCAGACCTCAAGACCTCACACACAAGTAGACCACTACACTAGCCATAGACTATGAAAGGCTTGTAGACTAATGCTTACCTAGGCTAGGTATCAAGGCAGAATTCTTCCCTCTAGTCTAGGACACCATTACCAGCACTGTGTTGTGATACAAGTACTACTGAGGAAGGAGACAGTGACTGAAAGGAAAAATGCACCGGAAGAACGTGTACCCCAAAGCTGCAGTTGAGTATACATACCAAACAACGGATTGCCTAACCACTTGATCTGTGTGCATAAGCCCCTTCTGTGCCTGTAGCATTTAACAAGTGAAAACATGACATGCAACCAATTTAAAAATGATCCGAAGTATTTGCAGCATCTATGCTAAAGCTGATCTCTCTGACCTCAGACTACAGAAAGAAATCTGAAAGAATGTCCCATCTCTCCAGATACAAGAAAGAAGAAACAGAAACCAGATGGAAGATAATTTAACAGCTGAAGGAGGAGGAGATGCAGTTTCATATTTGATCATTTTTAAACATTTTTTTAAACAATAAGCTACAGAATTTTTTTTTCCTTCTCCTTCCTTCAAAAGTGGAATTGTTCTTTCAAATTCCCCTGGCCCGAGACCCATGATGGAAATCTGGTCCATGGATCTGGTCCATTCAAATCTGGTCCATGGATAGTCTGAGGTAAGAAGATAAGACAAGAAGATAATCTGTGTTCTTCAGTGCAATACACAACACTTGCTAATATCCCTAGAAATGTCAAGGATAGAGGAATGTAAAACTGAAACATTATTATGTACAGAAAGGTTATTTTTTACATGCATTTGTAATCAATTTTTCATCCTTTCAAGGCCTATTCAGTGAGATTAATGTTAATGATAATTCATGTATTTAAGAGTGAAGGGTATGCAAAATAAAGTGTCAATAAAATACCCCCTTCCAAAACTACTAAAATATTTTTAAAAGATCTACTGTCAGTCATTTAGGGTGGCCAGTATATTTCTTTCATATTTGCACAATTCATAATCCTAAAGTCATGCCAATAAATCCTTAATATCACACTAGCACGCATTTTATATCTGTATCTGTAGGGATTAGTGTATGTGAGCCTGTATATGCAGGCTACTATGTCTTCATAGCCAGAGTATGGTTAAAATGCCCTATTTTAAACTGAATATTTAGTAATACTCTCTATTGTAGTTTTGAGACTTAACTAAAGCACAATAAAAATAAAGTATATTTCATAAATGAATGAGTGGATTTCTCCTTTCTGGCTCTGCATTTCTATCAGAATGTGTTTTCTATGTCCAGACTTGAAATACCACAAGCCATACAACTAGAATATTTCATATTGTTCAAATCAGTGACAGCAAATATTCCTATACAGTAAATAATGCTTTATAGATATTTGGGGATGGTTTTGCTTCTGAATAAAAGGAGACTACGATGTACTAAAAGAAACATTTCTCCAGTAATTTTGTTGTTGTTACCTGTGCTAAACCAATTCCTAAATGGATTGGTAATACTGTGCTCAAACTACATACTGCTTCCTACAGGAAAAACAAATTAATTTAGGACTGCTAACATGGCATGTAGACTGCAAGTCTGCAGTGAACTAGAGTAATTGCCTATTTCATTCTCTGATTTTAGCCATCAGGCAACAAATGTATCTATTAAATGAGAAATGGAAAAAACACCCTTAGGCATTCCCAACACATTTTTTCTTTTAAATATCTTTGGCAAGACATAATAGAACACCAGAAATCTTTAATAAAGAGAATACACTGCATTTGGTTCTTATCTCTCTCTCTCTCTCTTTACATTTAGAAAGGAAAATAACCATACAGGAAATTTGGAAAAGAAAGGAGTCTACTTTCCTATAGCTACTTGTGGTGCAGGAAACAGAATGGCCATCTCCTGATCAGAAGGAGACAGGAATCTTTGGCAACAAGCTTATTTTATTTCAAGGCAGAAAGGCCACTAACAGACAAATATCAGGGTTTGTTGTTGTTTTTGTATGTACACTTCTGATGAAAGCTACAGACAGTGACATCACTGATAGATCCAGTATCACCCGTATTGTCTTCAGTGCCCTGGCTTCCCATTTTCATAAAGATTGTTTATTTTCTGTACTGCTCGTAAAGATCACCTTTTCCAATAATACAGAAATGACTTACTCAAGTTTCCTACTGTACTTCATTATTCACAGACTGTATTTGTAGTTTTTCCCCACTGTGCCTGGCAAAAGAGACTTTGGGCCTGGTCCCACAATGGATTGCGCAGTAGTGTGCCTGTACAAAACCCCACCCATATCAGCAAGACCTCCCCTGTAGCTGATTTTTTTTGGTTTGAATATGGGGGAAAGCCAATGATAAATAAATACTTTTTGCTCCAGCAGTATCTCAGCAAGGCATTAAGAAAAGTTACTAAAGTTTAAAATCGACAGGATAACCTGCATTCAGGAGTTTTAAAAGTGGTGACTAGGAAGCTTTTACTGCTATTAATGTTGATTTTCATTGTGTCTTGGAACCTGCTATAAGTCTGAATAAATTCCAGAGGACAGCATGGCAGCTAATCCTGCAACAGTAAAAAAAATGGTAAATGTGATGACATGTAATTTAATACTTATCAGAGTGACATCGGCTTTGGGAAAAATAATGGAATAGCTGATACAGGATTCAGTTAAAAATTAAAGTTGTTATGTAATTAATGCCAACCAATATGGGTTTTGGGGAAAATAGATCTTGATATCTTTTAAAGATAAATTTGATGTATAAAAGTAGTAGTATGAATGCAGGAGACTTCACTGAGGCATCTGATTTGGTGCTTTGTGATATTTTGATTAAGAAATTAGAACGACATAAAATCAGACTGGCACACATTAAGCAGATTAAAAAAATTGTAACAAAATGTGATTGTAAACCAGGAGTCAGCACTCAATGGGAAACATTACCTACAGTGAGAAAGCCTGGGAGGTCAATTCATTGAGAGTGTGCCTGTCTGCACCTGCATTTTGGAACAATTTGAAGGCTGGACCTCAACTACCACAAACCACATGGAGCTACTCCCTGTCCCCATAACCTTGCTAAGGATACATCTGGGAAGCACAGAAAAATAAACAACTAGTAAGGAAACTGATTCCTTGAAGAAGAGGATCAGGAAAGTCAAACAGCCATTCTAGGAATCAAACACACATGTACTTGGTTCTAATCAGGAGACTGTAAGCAGGGAGTAGAAAGGCCAGTGGTGATCTCCCTGTGCTCTGCTCTGCAGCATTCTACTCCTATTTGGGAACAGACATTTTGTAATAGAGAAGCCTTCAACCTAGCTGCCAGAGATAAACAGATCCTCTGGCTGGAAGATGAAGCTATGCAAATTCATAGGAAAAAATAACAGGCAGATTTTTAAAAGGCAGGCTAATTCACAATTGGTATACAAATGTTTGCTTCTCTGTCACTGTTGGGGACCCAAGGTTGGATTTTTTTTTTAAAGATATCTACTTCAAACAAGAATTAATTCAAGGAATCCCATTGCCTGCATCATGCAAACAATGGCATTATGAAGCTATCACTTGCAGGACTGTAGTCTGTGTTTGGTAAACCTTACCAAGCTTCATCCTGCAAATACCTCCTCACAAGTTTCACTGACTTCAGTGGAATGGATGGGAAGAACGGGACCCATTATGTTGGAATACAGAGTACAGTGCCTAATTACACTGCTACTACCACAGCCACTGTTGTTGTTGCTGTTGTTGCAGTTGCACTGAAGAGAGATCAAGATTGTCTTATACTGGGTACCGTGCACATGAATCGTTAAAACATAGTCCTTGTCCCAAAGAGCTGATGCACATGCTTGAACTAAACACTTAAGTGCATGGAGAGCTGTAAAAATTTTGAAGTAATTCAGTGTAATTCTTACCAAAATAAACTGTTTAAAAACCTTTGTTTACATACACCACACTATGCTGAGCTTGTTTAAACACAGTGGTGGCATGTAAAGAAAATCATTAAGTTTATGTAATTGAAATACTCAAATACAATCACCATAAATACTTTGTGAAGTTATTATCTTGCAAATAAAGCTTTACCTTTCTGTCCAGCATCCCACACAAATCCAAGGGGGAAAATGTGAAAATGTCTCAGTACACACTTGGATTTTTGACACCGTGTCCCGTTTTTAGGTTGTTCTCTGTCAGGGATGTCCAATGAAGTAATTCTTCTTGTCTCTTTACAATCATTTCATTCCTATTGCTTTTCAGTATCATTACAGAAAATGTATTACTTTCAGATTTGATTTACTCTGATGTTCCAGTAATTTCTGCAATATGAATTACAAATGGAATACAGGTGGCATCGACTAAATTTTGATTTGAAAGTCTGTTATTTTGTGGAACCTGTGTGGGATAGGTATGTTTACATTTGTACAAAAGCTAAGTACAGAGGGAACACGGCTGCTCTGATTCCTAGGGCTCTGCAGTGTGCAAAACCCCCAGCCCCTGGAGATTGTAGCTGTTGCAATTCCTAAGGCTCAGGGATTTTCCCTGGGCATGGTGCACTGGTGGGGGAGCAGGTGCGCCCGCCATACATGCCTGGCCCTGCACCACCCAGCCCCCAGAGCCAGCCAGTGCCACTGTCCAATCAATCCCTGCTGACGACAGGTGCAAGCGGGAGCCTGTCAGCGGGAGGAGCAGATATCACTACTGTGTAGGCCCGGCCCCTGCTGTGCAGACCCCAGCTGAGTGGGGAGCTGGGCCCGGTCTTACTAGTCAAAATAAATGGGTGTAGGAATAAAGTCTGAGGATTTATCACATGCAAATGCCAGCAAATCAGATCAGTCCCACCAGTTGTTCACTGAACACTCAATTCTTTTACTGAGTTACTCTTTATGCTGAGTTTTACCTTACACCATAGATTGTGTAACTGAAAGTGAATTATACCAGGGTTAAAATACAGTAATAAAAAGGCCTAGACCTCCCCAAAATCCAGTTGGGAAAGGGAAGAACATTTGTAAACGTAGTCCTTTCTGACTGGAAATACAATACTGGCAATTACAGAAATACTTGGTAAATATAACTTCCTATCAGAATCACTTCAAAACACTGGAGTTTTTTTTATACTTTTAGAAAAGAGTCTAGGCTGCAAATTGCTAGTTAGAACCTTGAGCATATCTACAATGAGAGAGTTTTTCCCGTATAAAGGTTTATTACAAATTCATGACATGGCAAAAATCTGCAACCACTGACTACTAGTTCAAGAGTAACTGCATTTGTTATAGCTTCAATAAGCATGAACCCAGGTACTTAAAAATCTATTTTAATGATGTCTCCAGGAATAATAATGTCCCATATTACAAAAAAAAGAGGCAGAAGGTACATGTCTTTTACATATAATGAAAAATATGTTCACAGTGAAAGCAAAACATTTTAAAACCCAAAATAAAGCTAATCTTGCTCCCTACAAGGAAGATTTTGTATATTTTTGTAATCACCCACTCATTTTTCAGTGTTATATAGAAAAAGCCCTTTTCTCAAAATCATGTGATTATGGTAAGCCAACTACATATTCTGCTGTGTGAGCTGTAAATACTGTACTGACTGTCAACAATTTAGAAGTATAATTACCAACATAAAGAAAACAGCTCTGCTACTGTATTCAAGTTACATAAACAGCCAATAGCAAAAATACATAACAAAATGTACGGAAAACAAGATTTTCCTGCTCTTTTACACAATCTTCTAACTTTCTTTTTCATCCAACGTTGAGAATGAAGCAAACATTCAACAAGTGGAAGAAAAAGACCACCACCATCCTAATGCCCTAAAATGTGGAAAGACAATCTACATGTTATTTGAAAATTTTCTGCAATCCTAATTCTACAAATTTATAGTTTTCAATTTGTAGCTCATGCACTGAAGGATTTAAAACTGACATTAGCAAACAGGTAAGTACAATTTAGATAAGAAACAGTTTTACCAAGGAAGGGTCTGATCCAGGACAAAGAAATTTGTCCCATAAGTAGTCCTATTGACTTCAATGGGAACACTGAGGACAGAAAGCCTCATGCTCAGTAGAGTATGATCCAAAAGGGTGGCCCTTCTAATATTTTCTTTGAAATCAGCTAAAAGGTTTAGGAAAAACAGCAAGAGATTTACTGCATGAATTGCAGTGTTCCGCTAATGTGCACCTATGTGCTAAGCTCTTGTCATTAAAATGTACATGCATTACAAATACAGAACACTGTGAATGTTCAGATCTATTACATGCAAATAATTCCCTGACTAATTCACTTCATAATTTCTAAATAAAAACGGGACTTACATAAGAATGGATCATTTACATGCTCTTTGACAGGAAAGGACACAATCAAGACTAAATCACGAATTTAGAATTGCATTACTAAATAATTTAAACACCGAAAGCTGCAGTTCTTGCTAAAAATCCTTCCATCACTGAAAGAATTTGTAAACACTGAGGATGTACATTTATACAATTTACAGTCTCAGCAGG
>NW_005841858.1:1808033-1812626 GCF_000455745.1 Alligator sinensis
CTTCTCGTCACCGCTTGCCTCCATCTGCAAAACAGAATCATCAGTATAAAACCGATCATTAAATCCGTACCGCAAAGAAGTGCATGCACCCTCTGGTATGCCCCGACCTTCCACATCCTCCTGATTGAAGTTATTCAGATATCTTGCAATGTAAGAGCCAGTGGAATGCCTGTTGATAACATGGGGTGAGGCTGATGGTTTGTTTCTGAGAACTACCCCTGCTATGCTGCTCGCATTAGAAAGTTTTTGTTTGCTGGCTTCTTGTCTTTCCTTGGCACGACTGGCGATATTACGTACTCTACTCTGACTTCTGGATGACAGTTTTCTGACCAGTGCCTTGGGGCAATCATCATCATCATTCTGCTTAGAATACAATGCTTGACAGCTCTCTTCCTGGTCAAAAGATACCAGTTTTCGTAGCTGTTCTGTAAGAGCATCTGTAGAATGTGGTCTCTTCGTATTCATAGCAGCCACTTTCTTGTCCCTCATGCCAGATGTAATAAAGCTTCTACTTATGTATTTGTACTTGCTTTCAAAGTTGCAGGAGATATCCTCTGATGTCAAGTCTCCAAGGCTTTTGGATTTGCAAGGACTAGGCTGTTTCACAGATGCAGGAGGAGGGAAAGGCAAAGCATTCTGAGGGGTAGCAGAGTACATTTTATTAAAGCAAGATTTTGGGGAGGTAGGCACCACATCCTTTTGTATATCTGGAGTTTGACAATGATTATTAGGCAAAAAGTCAACAGTATTATATTCTGGGTAAGGAAATGGTTGTTTTGAACTACCTGGGTCAATGCTGCAGAGGGCCTCCTTGATTGAGTTATTCCCAGAGATTCTCTCACTGTTGCACACTGGTTCATGATTGTGCTTGAGTTTCAAAGGAGAAGCAAGCTGGCTCATATCTTCTCTCTTGTACTCATAAGTAGTTATCAAGAGGTCTTGGGAATCCCCATCAACTTCTATTAGACTGCTGCCTGCTGAATTTACACACATGGGGGGGTCAGCTAATGTATCTTCCAAGGTAAAACTATTAGAAGTACAGGAACTGCAATCCTCAAGTGTTTCCCAGTTTGAACCACACTTCCTTTTGGAATCTGCTTTAAGCAAATGGAGAGGAGACGTACAAGATGACGCAGCAGGGCTTTTTTCTATGCAAACTAACTTCTTCTTGCAAACCAATTCATCTATTGGTTTACAATCAGAAACTGGTGTAAGAGATGCTTCATGAATAATTGTGTACACAGAATACTCTGTTGTCTCAGGGCTTGAGAACACAGTGGTATCTGGAGTTGAGAATAATGGTGAATCGACAGGTTTTATCAGATTGTGCTTACAGGATGTGTTAAGATCAACAGCAAAGAGATGTGGATGTGATGACATTACACTGAAGGTCTGATTGCTTGTGCCATGAAGACTTGAAACAATAGTCAGATTAGTTTGCTCATCTGTGATGTCAAACTGTCCAATCAGTGCTGAGACAGAACTGCCAACATCACTCTCATTTGTTAGGGAAACCTCATCTATAAGACGAGAAATGTCACTATCTTGCATGGCTGCAGTGGAGTGCAAATCACGCATGTCAGAACAGATGGTGGAAGAGATATCTGTCAGTGAAAAAGTCATTAGAGATCTGCTCCTTGAAACATTGCATTTATTGTTTTCAATCTCCTCTTTTTGAGAAAGAGAATGTCTTGGCAATGTTTCTTTCTCCTCTTTATATACTTCAGTGTTGTCATCTCTTTTTTGACCTGTGCAGTGTTTGTCTTGTATTATTTCTGTTGCAAGTTCAAAAACAAAATCCTTCCTTGTATGAACAGGTTCATTGGAAAGATGATTTTCCTGATATATTGCAGGATGATTTGTTTCAGCTATCCCACTTGCAAAATCTAAACATCCTGGTTTTTCATGTATGGGTGATGATGTAGAACTGTCAGTTTTGGACTCTCTCTGGGGAATCTCATCTTTAAGCAGAGATACAGAATTTACAGTAGACTCAGCTTTCTCAGGTTCCTTTGAATTTTTTTTCTCACTTGTATCATCACTACTATCTGCTAAATGAAATAAAAAGCATATTAGTTATATTCAACATTGTGTGTATTGTTAACAACTATTTTGTCTTTAGACAGACAAATGGAGAATGTAAAATTAGTTACAATTGTGATAGGACTTAATTATGGGTTTGTGCAGGTTTAGTACAAATTATCTGTGAGATATGAATAAATGGGAAAATATAGTTGTAGGCACTTCATTGAAGCTTCCTTTGAATGTCTATTACATCAGGCATGTGATGTAATATTTGTTGTAAATAATGTCAATGAGGTACCATATCTTGCATATGTGGCATTACCTTCAGTTGTGTTCCTATTCAGATTTGTACTATAAAGAAGCATGGCAACAAAGACAGAACAAAACAGCTCTGTTAAACAACATAATATCTGGAAACAAGAGGCATGTTCATAAAAATTCTGAGTAAAAAATTGCATCTAGCTGGCCCCCATACATAATGTTCTTAGCAACAGCTTAGAACAAAGACGTGCAATTTAAGATTTAATTGTAAGTCTCTAATGACATTTACAGTTCTAAACTTCTGCAATTGTAAGAGGACAAGAATTCATCTAAATAATATATTTTAAATGTTTCTACATTTCTACAACTACTTAAGTCAAATCTTACCTCCATGCTTAGGTAAGATCCATGTTATCTAAGCAAGGGCTGAATGCATATAGGAGAATTTGACCATTTATGAACTACACAATTTCTAACATTCACCAGAAATCAATTCAAGGAGAAATAAACAAAAAAAGTCACATTGTCTCCAAAGGTCATGTTCATTTACTGTGCATTTAAAATTCCTACTGTAGTCAATTGGTGGGGGTTTTTTTATGTAGGGAATGCAAGACTGATCCCCAAATCATGAAAAATAAAATAGTTCAAATGTTCTCCAGACCCAAAACACTGTATTGAAATGATTGCCACATACTCTTTGAGATGTTCTGTAAGTTCTTTGATTTCCTATAGAGACAGAGAGAAGTGTATGAAGGCAAATTTCATCTTGGTTTAATTCCAGTTAGATTCCTGGAGATTCACTTAGCCAGGCAGTTTAGCAGGAAAGGGCCTATATTGGGTTCAATTTAACATCCATCTGTTGTCTGCTTTCTTTAATGAAATATAAAAAAATGTAACCTGGTAATTGACATCTCCTTCAGTCTGAAATATCTGTGCTTCCTTATCTTTCTGCAAATACCAGTGGTAGTTCACACATGTGCACAAGTCTTGACCACACCCTTTCAACCTTAACTCACGAAAAAGACTTGCTCAGAGAAGGATACAGCTTTGAAGTTCTCAGTAATCCACATCCTTTGAACCCAGGGAGAAGGTCTCCTTGGTTACCTCCCATAAAGGAAATCCAGTCTGAATTTTATCATCTTCACTATTCAGTCTCTTGAAATCTGAGATGCCTGGGACTTAACCAGATCTTTCACTGACTGTACGATTTAGGGAGGCAAGCCGTGCGCACCTTTTTTCTTGTGGGACAGGTTCTATTCCTCCTGTACATAGGAGGTATTACATTTACTTCTGGTTATGTCTTTTTAGGTCATCACACCAAGGCCTGTACCCTTAGCAGAGCATGCTCTTGTTAGTGACATCCTAGACCCACTGAAGAAGTTTTTTAATCACCTCTGTGTGTGTCTTCTCATGATAAGGACACACTTATGTTTGGAGCTATTTCAATAGGAGAACATTTCAAAAGACTGGTAGCTGTTATGTTCTACTTCCTACTTATGTTCAACATCATATTTCAATATTGCTTCCTCCAGGGTTAAAGCTGGATTGCTTGCTACAGTGCTGATACCATTCCAGGCATGTCCACACATAATACGAATGTTGAAACATTCCTCTTTAGAAATGGCTCCGAATACTTTTTCTTGCTGCTTACAACTTCTTTAGGGTAAAATTCCCTTCTTTAGAAATTATCGTATCCCTTGTCATGAATGCCCAAGCTGCATTCGTTTTGTGACAGATGAGGAGAGAATTTTTGAATACTAAGAACTTGTGTAATTTCAAGACTTGATAAATAGGCCTTAGGAGGAATTTCCTTTTCATCCTAAATTACTTATAGAGTAATGCAGTGTGTGCATAAATTCTGTTTTAATTCTGCTCATTGCTCCCTGCAAATCAGCTTTAAGAAGGACTAGATTCTTTGTTCCTCCCAAGCTATGAGCGATGCAAGAATGCAGAGAGGTAGAACAAAGATAGCAGAGGTACATATTCTTGCCCTTGCCAGGGCTACATGAATCCCACGTAAATTTAAGAATGGCTGCATTGATTTTATCAGCTGCTTTTCCATAGACTAAGTAACCAGAGTGTAACAGCACTTTGTCCTTTTGTCACAGATTCATGCCTGGCTCACTACCCATTTCAAAAGCTGGGAAAAAAAGGAAGGTGAGAGTTTTTTGGCAGTTTTGCCATATATAAAAACCCCTTATTCTTTGAAGGACCATGTCTGCCAGGTGTACAAGCCTTTTACAGAAACAGCCTGAAGCAGCCACCAGACACCAAGCTGACTTTCAGATTACACAGGGTAAAGCAGGA
>NW_005841858.1:1812636-1816956 GCF_000455745.1 Alligator sinensis
CTGTTGTCTACCACTATGTCACAGAAGTCAGAATAAGAGTGCAGAGGATATGGCCAAGTCCTGGAGGCTAATCGAGGAGTCCAAACTGCCTCCAGTATTTGCAGGAAGAAATGTACAGTAGATGCTTCATATTGGGTAAGAATCCCTGACCAAGAAAGAAAATGTTTTATATGCCATTGGCACATAATCAAAGGCTTTCTGGAGCTATTTAGATGCTTCAACGAATCAAGTATTAGTCACATAGGGCACCTATACATGTGTAGGGAGACTGCTCCAACACACTGTAATTACAGCACATTGGAGCAGACTCGATTAATCAAGTCTACAGGAGCGTGGTAATTACCTCACTACAACAGACTCCAGCATCAAGTGCATCAAGTGCCCATACTGAAAAATGGCAGAGAGGGTCTTTAAATAAGGCTCGTTTGACAAGGTTTAAAGTGCCCCCGCCACCATTTTTCAGCGTGAGGATACTGATACACATGATGCTCCAGGAGTTTTAATTAGAGCGGCTGTCGGAGCCACTCTAATTAAAGTGCCCCCGCCCCCCAATCTGAAGCATGTCTATAAATGCCCACAGAGCCAGATCTTGTGCCATTTGTTCAGGTTTTGTATCAACAACTCCACTGAATTCATATATTAAAAACCAGGCCAAATGCATTTAAAATATCTTTTTCCAGAGCTACTTCAAGAATCAAAATATACTGCAAACTAACATTTATATTAGAACATTAAAAAGACCCAAATTCTTTCCCGATAAACCATTTCCACATCTAGTAGAGGTTTTAAATATTATTAAATTAATTTAAAAGGAAAAGGTCAAGAATGTTAGACCTTTCTTCATCCTTTACATCTGTTTCCAAAGTCTATGTTATTCCTTATATGCATGTTTCCAAAACACAAGCTTTATGCTATATTTCCCTTGAAAAAAGAAAAAGAAAAAATCCACAGGGCCAACCACCAAAGTCTTGTGAATAAACACACAGTGGCAAAGCTTTAAAGAGATTGAAGTAAAAAACATCTGGTAAGGATGTAGATTTCAGCTTTGAGCTATTAGTGGGATAATTAAAAAAATAACTGCAACAAGAGCACTTTTTTTAAATATGAGGAGAAACTTAATAAGTGCCCTCTTAAGAAGAATTCTGAAAAATATTTAATTGATTTGCCTAATCTGTGGAGTGGAAAACTTTCTTGGGTTTCACTTGTCAAAACATGGAAGGAGATTTAAAAATGCATATGATTTTAAATTAGATCATTACTTGTATTACATATTGGTTTTATATCGACTATAATCTTGGCATCATATTGGGTTTGATCCTGTAGCCCTTATTTACATGTGTTCACTGAAGAACCTGCATGAGAGTTGTAGGACTTGGGTCTATCAATACATTTTTAAACCTGTTGCACTAAAAGTCACTTTGGAAACATCTTACCAGAGGTACTTTCTTTTCTTTTGGCACCTTTAAGTTTTTCACATTCTGGTGATGATGATCCCACAAGGAGATATTTGTCAACTGGCACAGATGAAGGACGTGCTTGCAAACTCCTGGCTGTACGTCTGAGAACTCCTTCCTTGTCTTTCAGTTCTGATGGCTCAGACACACTGTCCTTAAATTCGGTAGTTTCCTGAAAGCCCATTTTGCTTTTCTTTCTGCCTTTTGCTGGAGCGCTGGCTGTGCGTCGGAGAATTCGATCACCAATAGATCGCTTCCGTACACAATGCCCATTGTTTTCAGCAGAACTGTGCTTGGGATTCTTGTGAAACAGCCCTCTGAATCCTATCAGTTGCCTACTCTGAAAATAAAAGATCCACCACAAGCTTTAAGTAAGGTCATTACATTAAACTAATACAGCAGTGTGTTTCATAAATACTTATGACAGATGAATACAAAATTAAAATAAAAACAGCAAAGTAAAAATTCACACCAGACAATTCACATGTATTCCAACCAGGAAATTATCAGCATAGGTCTCCATGAATTCATGCATGTATGAAATTTCTCCTCATTAGGGTGGCAGCCTGACATGATTACAGTAGAGGTTTACTAAAAGTTTCTTAAATTAAAAATGACAAGACTGTAAGAAATGTGCTGTAGTGACAGGCTACCCATTAACTCGGAGTTTTATGACATGGGCTCCTCAAAGCAATGCTCAAATGTTCAGAATATTAATGAAGAATGATGCGATATGGTAGTTACAGATCATGCGATTAGGAATTGTTCAATAACTCCGTGTCTAGCAAGTGCAAAGTGCATGCCAATGAAGACTACCTTTGTGGCTCCTAGAAAGTGCAATATAGTATAACTGGGATTGAGGATTAAAGGACTCCACTGAAAGGGAAAGAAATGCAAATATATTTTTGCCTACTGCTTCCAAGATCATGACAAAAGCAAACAACAAGGTAGTTAGAGCCTATATCAAACCCTTTGAAAATGTTCATTAGTGTTATACCAATATCAGTCACACACATACTATGATTTCCCCAGGTATGGAAGTGCACTCCTTTTAGATGTACCTTGGAAACCCAATAATACAGTCATTATTAAACACCTGATGAATGGACTAAATTATACAAAAAAAGTCAAGACTCTTAGGGCTTTTGTTTAGATCTTCTGCTATTGTTAATTCATCCTATACAATTATACTAAGAACTCAAAAATTCACTTGTTTCCTTAACTGCATTCTCTCTGAAAACTCTGAGAGTCAACAGCAATAGTCTAATAGCAATCCCCACTGAATGTCAGGAACAATGACAGGGGATATCACTTGCATTTAGGGGCAGAACCCTTTATGCACCCAGCTGCTATTTTTGACACTTAAGCAGTTTGCAGTCTGACTCTATGCAAAGTAGGCTGAATTCTGATGGGGTAAGAATGTGGCTCCATACGTGTGCAACTGTCAAATTATGGATTGGCAAAAGCAGGAAGGAGAGTCCTTCTGCATATTAGTTCAATAGTCAAATGTCTTGGACACTCATGCAGGAGGCCCAGGTTTTAGGATCTGTCTCATCCAGGTGGGATTTAAACTTATGTAGCTCCAACTTCACAGCACCATGCTATAACCACCAGGCCACAGGTTAGGCATTTCCCAAGCTTTTCTCCAGCCCCACTCTTGAAGCTGAGCCAATGCACTTTGTATTTAATATTCATTACATAAAATGCATGGAAAACAGTAGGAAAAGTCCTGCCCTGTCAGAAGCCAGGCTAATATCCACGTTGTGTTTCCTTCTAGAGGAGCGTTCACCTCACTGAGCAATGTAGACTGCTGTCGGGTGAAAAAATAAACCCAAACAAACTGCGTTTTACAGGAAGCAGCAGCACGTTAGCTCAACCCAGCTCTGCAGCATCTGTATAAATTGCACACTTCAGCAGGGCTTTTTGGCACTTTTATCTAATAGCTGATTCAAACAGCTATTAGATAAAAGCACCAAAAAAGCCCCACTGAAGCACCTAATCTATACAGACACTGGGCAAGTCAGGTCAAACTAATGTGCTGCCTCTTCTGGGCATTCACTCGGCTTGGCATGACGGTGCATCAGGTTTAAAGTAAAGCTCCGGGTTTTGTTGGGTTTGCGGGGGGGGGAGGGGAGAGAGAGGGGGCGTTACATCTGTAAGCTGCTCAACTCTATATCTTACTCTCTTCCCCCTGCCCCCTCATAGCTTCTTTTCTTAGGTGCCTAGGGAGCAATCCAGAAAAGGAAGATTGGAAATGGCCTAACCTGCATCCTGGTAGCTTGGGTCCTGTGCTGAATATATCAGAGAGGTGCAGGCTCAAATCCCTTCTGGGGGAAGAGAGCCTAGAGCCTATGTCCCTCCTTCCTGTGTGATTGCCTTAACCACTGTGCTATTGGGCTAAAACAGCCTTGCAGCTGCTAGGAACTGTCATGACCCAAAGGCATGATTTTGTGTGTGCTTCGGCACCAGAATTATCCCCGCCAAGTTGCAGCTTCATTGCACGGGAGAGTTTCCTGTTGCAGAGGAAAACCCCAGTGCAGGGACGAGTTTCCCGCCTTTTCTGCAGCTTCTTTTGCAGGGTGCATTGCTCAAGTTGCAAGAGGAATGCACGGTGCAAAAGAGTTCCCGCCACCGGTATGCAAATTCGTTCCCCGCTATTGGCTAGTTCTAAATTATTCCCACGTGGCGGCTAGCGATTGGCCTGTTAGCCGTATAAGAGGCTTGAGCGGTTTCCGCCCAAGCCGAAGAGGACTCCACATCCATCTCGTGGGGACTCTGGATACACGGCAGGGTAGTAGAAACCCTGTGTGAGATTCAGAGGAGCTTGGCGACCTGATCCATCGCCCACCTCTTCCCGTCTTCGAGC
>NW_005841858.1:1817040-1828820 GCF_000455745.1 Alligator sinensis
CCCCCCCAGAGACCGTCTGTTTGGTCTGCCTGTAACCGCAACTCAAGCAAGTTTTCCAGCCTGCACCACTGCCATCTCGGTGTAAGTAAACAATCTTCAAAACTACCGCTAAGCGTTTGTGCCTAATTCCAGCTCGACAGCCTTCCCTCTCCAACCCGGCGTGCCCGGGCTGCTGGCCACAGCCCGCGTGCAGCACGGAAAAGGGCTCGGGTCGCTCCCGGCCTGCACAGGAACAAGTTTTGACTATACATTTTGTGATTTAAACTCATCCAGTGCAGGCATGTACAAAGATGCATATCTGCCCAGCCAGAGTAACAGCTACTGTACATGTACTAAAAATGACAGTTATGCAACTAATTGTCACTTGGGTATGTAAAATGTAACAGGATTCTGTCCTAGGTGTCTACATTTTGACACTTAAGCAGTTTGCAGTCTGACTCTATGCAAAGTAGGCTGAATTCTGATGGGGTAAGAATGTGGCTCCATACGTGTGCAACTGTCAAATTATGGATTGCCAAAAGCAGGAAGGCCCTAGGATCTACTGCAAATTTGTTTAAGATATTTTTCTTTTCTTCTAAAATGCACTTAGTACTGGTGAATGATACCAGATTGATAGCTTTCGATACTAAACACCTCCCTATCTACATCACAGATACAGCACAGGAAGTGTCAATGCAAGTTTCTCAGGAGTGCCTCGCCAGCTCCCTTTATTGAAAGAATACATCCAGAGATTTGGGGCTCCTTGAGTGCCTTCAGCTAGGGCTAAGGTTAATGTTGGTGTTAGGGTTAGAGCAGAGCTTTCCAAACTGTGTGCCGTGACACATTAGTGTGTCGGCGGCAGCGTGTAGGTGTGTCGCGCAAAATGCAGAAAATTTTGCAGAAGGGCACTGCGGAGCTCCCTTACTCACGTCTGCTTCCCTTGGCCACTCCCCCGGAACTGAATTACTGTGTCGCGAAATGATGCATGTCTAAAAAGTGTGTCACCAACATGAAAAGTTTGGAAAGCTCTGGGTTAGAGTTTGGGATAGGCAAGAAATGTGCTTGTACTCTGGGCTTATTATGATCTGCCAATTAGGATTACAGCACAGGCTCATATGGCTTCACAGTCCACTAGTAGGAGATCTAAGGATGCTGGGATTCCCCAATTTAGGCTTAGACTTGACATAACAGGGTTCTTCATACTAAAATGAGGGTTGTGGCAACTAGGGATTCCACAGTTAAGCTTAGGGATAGGGTTTTCATGTTCTCCAAACTAGCTTCTATAAGGGTGCTAGTTGTCTCCTGGTTTGTTTAAGGTATGGCGCTCCTTGTGCACCCTGAGCTAGGTTAGAGTCAGGGTGAGGGTATGAAATTGAGCTAGTGTTAAAGGTATATCTATGGCTTGGGCTGGCCTGACTCCCCAAACTAAGGTTAGTGTTTGGGTCACTGAGAATTCAAAAGATCCTGGTAGGTGGGTTCTAAAAGATCCTGGGACTCCACAGGCCAGGGTTAGGGTTGGGGGTGGTAGCATTTCCTACCAAAGAGTTAGGATTGGGACCTGGGGGAATTCCTCTTATTAGGGCGAGGGTTCTGGCAGGTAGGAATAGGGGTAGTGTTTGAGGGCTCTTGAATTAGGGTTTGTAATGGGGGTTACTAGGGATTTCTGCATTGAGGACAGGTATAGGGCTCCTTGAGCACCCTAAACTGGGTTTAAGGTTGGGGGTTACATCTACAGTTAAAGATGGGATGAGGTGTTATTGTATGCTTATGGTGTGGACTGGCCTTCCTCCCAAAACTAGGATTAACGCTTGGGTTAGTGGGGCTACAAAGACTTCTGATAGACAAGGTGAATTATGAGTCCCCCAAACTAAGGTTAAGCATAGGGATGATAGGACTCCCAGCTGTAGGGTTAGGCATGGGGTCAGTAGGGCTCTCCTTGCTATGGTCAGAATTGTGGGAGCTATCAGTCCCCCAGCTAGGCTTCAGGAGGATGTTTAAGGGCTCTTGAATCTAGTGTTTGTAAACTACTAGAGAGTTTCTAGCTGCCACCTGGATGGTGGTAGATACAGAGCTCCTTGAGCACACCATGCTAGGGTTCAGGTTATGGGTAGACATTAGCCTAGGTTTAGCTTTGGACTGGCAGGTGTCTCCAAACTAGGATTAATACTCAGATCAGTGGGGCTCTAAAGGCTTCTGGGGCTCCCCAAGACAGCATCAGGGTTACAGATCATAGGACTCCTAGCCATGGGGTTAGGATGGGAACTAGTAGGATTCTTCTTGCTATGGTGAGGGTTGTTAAAATTAGGGATCATCCAGCTAGGTTTAGGTTTGAATGTACTCAGACTTCTTAGCATCAATGCCACTTTAGAAGGGGTAAGCCCCTGGCTCTTTGGATTCTGAGGCATGGTCTTCACTCCCTGCCCCTGTGGTTACCTATAGCTACCCCACTCAGAATGCTACCTTCTGGCCCAGGTCTTGGAAAGGGGCATTCAGGCTTCAGGAAGATGTACATCTTTAAGAAGTCAAAGTACACCTGATTTCAGAAGATATGCAAATAGTTTGTGATAAAGCTAGCAGAGTCCAAGGAAGAGCTCCTCTTTTGGAATCTATAATGGGGTGCTGTTTGTAGTAGCTACAGATCTCCAAGCTAGGCTTAACGATGGGATTTGAGGGCTCAGGAAGCTATGGGTTGTCATGTTTGGAATGAGCTGTTTTCTAGTTGAGGCAAACCATGGAGCTCCTTGAGCACCTTGAGCTAGAGTTAGGGTTAGAGATTGTGCCAGCTTTAGGGTATGTCTATGGTTTCTGCAGGTAGGGCTCCCCAAACTAGGATAAGCACCTGGGATTGTGGGGCTTCCCAAGCTGAGGCTCAGGTTACATATGGGGCTGGTAGGGTCTATGGTCACTTTTGTGGCAGCTAATGGTCTCTCAGCTAGTTTAAGGCATGGCATTTGAGGAGTCTTGAAACTTGGATTTGGAATGGAACTGCTACGGATATTTGCACTATAACTTCAATCACTGGTCTCTCTGATGAGATAGGGGGCCAGTTGTGAGGCAAATCATTGTATACTTAGATCTGGGCTGGCACATCCAGGAGATTCTATTAGTCTGGGATGTTCATGAAATTCTTGCAATAGTCCATCATAACTGAATTGGACCAGAAGCTGCTGACCTAGATCATGTCCTTACTTACTTTCAACCCACAATTTTCCATTGATGCTAATGTTCATAAATCTTCTTGATCAGAGAAGGAAGTCTGGGGGCTAACAACTCTTCTTTTAATTGCCTTGAAAAAAATAAATCTACCCTACTTTTTAAACACTATGTCTGTCTTTGGCAGTCTACTCTATTTTAGTTATCTTCTCCATGCTGTACATGCCTGTTTGTCTGTCTTCACTTCCTCATAAGCCTCTTTAAAAACTTTTAATAAAGGCAAATAAAACAGAACTTATAAGGGTAGTGCACTGTGCTTTTGCTTTTTATTAAAAAAAAAAGCCATGAAGTTCCAAAACATTTCTTCTTTTAAAATATAGCAGAAAAATAAAATAACTACACACACTAAAACTCATAGGATTCAGAACTGAGCCTCAAGTTTCAAAAATCACTTTTCCCATATCCAAGGGCTTGGAAGGGTTCGTAATTCCTGACAATGACTATTAAAAAAAATGAAGTTAAACTGAACCTATGGGTATGTACTTAACTGCATTCGCATGAGAAATGGCTGTTAGGGCTACATGAGAAATGGCAGTTAGGTGACAACAGTAAAACCATTCACATTTGTTCATTTTAAGATTATGGTAATGAAATCTTATGCTTTCTGGGGCAGCCTGATAGGGTAAGAAGGAAAACTACTAGAGTTAGAAGGAAAAAATTATATCAACAGGCCTTATATTTTATTTCCCTGCACAAAGGGAAAGGGTGTGAAATATGCTACTAAGGGTAGGATTGCATTGCAAAATTCAGATTATGTTCTTCCAATAGCACTAGGTCATCCTCACTACAAGTCACTATACTCATTTCACAAGATAAGTAGAGGCCAAGCCTGGAGGCTCTCGAAAGATTCTGCCTCTGCTGCTACTCACTTCTCTGCTCAACCAATTTGCAGTGTGGTTGCAGTACACTGCAATTCCCTGTTTTTATGTCATCCAGTCCTTCTGCATGCTTCCTCCTCCACCCTCTACTCCCTGGAGGCTGGATGGCACTTTATAACTTTAACACTTTAAACTTCTGCATTTAACCCTTTCATTTTCCCCATCGACTGCTCCCGACTACCAGCACATTTTTCAGCTTCAGACTGCCAGCCAATCCCTCGGGTGCAAAGCCACAGACGTATTTCTGACATGCAGCTAGCTGCTCAGTGGAGCACATCTGCATCTTGGTTACTATCTGGATAGAATACTCCGAGCACCATGATTTTGGTGGCAGTAGTAAGACTATTCACTATTACAATGCCATATGAGTTAGCTTTGTCATCTGGCCATCCCCAAATCTAGGTCACAACCCAAGCAGCTGTTCCAAGAGACAAAGGAAACAAAGCAGAGCTTTGAGCTCTTGATGAGCTTGACAAAGCATCTACCAGTGTTTCAGCACTGAGCCTATCACTGTATGATTCTATTCTTGTAGGGGGGATCCCAACATGGCTGCTGAGCTGAGAAAAATACAGCATATGCAAAAACCAAGTAATAAATGTTTCATAGTGTTGCCTTATCAAATTTAAATATCCTTACATGCCCCCTCAGGAGCTAAGATCAAAAATGTATTTTGCTTAACGTATTGTCATGATTTGAATAAACACAGTGCACAGATCACTCATCTAAAATGGGGCAGTGACTTTGTTTGCAAAATATATGGCTCCTTATTTCTATCATTAAAAGGCCCTTTGCTGAGAAGCTGTCCCATGGTGGGTGGGCAGCTGCAGTTTTTGGCAAAAGTCCTATTGAGCATTCACTGGCAAAGTTCAAACCATTCAGTTTAGTTTCCCATCTCATGTGGTAGTTTTAGAGGAAGACAGTGTGTAACTATCAGCTAAACAGCACTCACTTCACCAGTTTATAAATATTCTTCTTCTAGATATATGAACCTCAAAGGGTAGGTTCTGCAGTGTTTGGTAGATCACAGAGGCAAAACTGGAAGGAGGAGGTTTTTCAGATAAATCAGTGTGGATGAGCGAAGGACATTTTTCCTGCCTCAAGCTCAGAGCCTGCATGCCAGAGTGCACAGACAGCTATCACTGTTGACATGCTCTAAATCAGAACAGTAACTAGCTAAACTTTGCATTAGTGTAAATTATGACACAAGGTTTGCTCTACTGGAAAACTGGGGGTTTTGTCTTCTTTAATTTGTGGAATGGAGTGAGGTTTGAAGTTATAAAAACTTTACTTTTCTCAGAAGCGTTACATAATTAATGACTGATAAAGGCAGGGTACGCTGTTTAATAAACCATTGCTCTGACCCAGTATGAAAAAAGCTACATTCTTAAATTTTAGGAATCAGTCGGAGCCCACATTGCTTCTATGAGGCTGTATCACTGCCTCTTTGTATTTCTGATAACAAAACACTAACCAGCAACATCTGTAAACCTCAGTAAAGGATCTGTAAAGGTAGATAAATATACCTACCTTTCCATAGATTTCATTGATTGTTATATGAACAAATATGGATGCTTCTGTCAGTCCTTCTAAATATACATGACGATAGCCTAGTAATATAAAAAAGAATGTGTCAAAGAATCAAAAACATGTCCTTTATGTACAATTATTAACAGTTGCCCCATAAAAAGTCTTTTGCCTTTATACTTTATAAACACACTGAACAATCCTGCACATTATTAAGACTGTTTCCTCTGTCACCTTTGAGGTGAGTTTCTCAAAGATCTTCACAAGGAGTTTAGTCTCACAATCTCCTAGCATGGCATAGAGCAGGGCTGTCCAACATGAAAGTGGCCAGAGGACATGTGCCTCATGGACTACATCAGCAGGGGCTGCACGCCATAAAGGAAGTAGTAGCAGGGGCCACAGGTCCCCCAGGCTGCATGCCCCATGTGTAGGCATGTACAGGCAGGTGCCCCGCACCCCACTGTACTGCATGTACACGTGGGCGGGTGCTCCTTGTATGAAGCAGCATTCCACCTCACCTTCAGCTGCTCCCCTTTGGCACATAGGCAATTCAGGCTGCCAGATCCCTCAGCACCATGAGCTGCACTGCACTGCACTGCACCACCCTCTGGGGCATGCAGCAGAAACTGTGGGGAGGGAAGGAAAGTATCAAGACTCTGGCTGTTGCTGCAGCTGAAACAACTGGGACAGCAGCAACCACATGCAGATGGCAGGCCACCACTTGGACAGCTGTGGGATAAAGGTATTTATTGACTCCATATTACAGATGGAGGAGCCAGAATGAGCGGAAGACTTTCTAATGCCAACATGAAGTAGGATCCAAATCCCTAAGGTAGCTTAGGGAATTCCACCCTAGGATAGTCGATTATTTGCCCTGGGTCACAAAGGAACTCTGTGGTAATTAGTCCCAGTCTTCAAAGAAGGAACTTACCAGGCACAAGACTGCTGAAGGCCACAGTTCTTTGTCCAACAAAGTCTCGACCAATAGGATCATGGTCCCAAACAAGAAATCTAACCAAAGCTATTTCAGGCATGTGGATAGTAAAAGTAAGTGTTTCTTCCCAAACAGGGTTAAATCCTATGAAACGAACAAAGCAGAAAATCAGCAGGGGGATGACAAAAAGAGCAGGGGGTGGGGGGGGATTGAAAAAGACATTTGTGGAACAGAACTAGATCAGATATTATTTCTCATCGCCAATGGGCGCATCTACATGAGACGCTTATTGCACAGTAGCTTAATAACACTGTGCAGTAGCATATTAGCACCGTTTCTGTCTGGCACTCTACTGCATAGTGTTATTAGGCTACCGTGCAGTAAGCATCACAAAAAAAGCATGTGCCGGTGCTACTGCACAGTAACTGTAGTTACTGCACCTTTAGTTAATGCTTCATTAGGCAAGTACTAACCTAAATGTGTGTTAACTACTGTGCATTAATGAAATTGTAGAAGTACCCACTGAGATCTAGATGGTCACAGATACTATTAGGCAAGCGAACAAAGAAGCTGCAGGAGAGTTTGGTATGTCTGATACTTATCAGTTCTGCAGCCCTCATCATCCATCCTTTGAGCAGAGTATACTTGGAAGTTAAAATAAAGTTAGAGGAGCAGTTGTGCTCAGAACACCTCCCCATTATTCTTCTCAGGGCTTAGAGTAGAATTGATTTGGATGTACACTGCCACAGGAAAAGTAGTTGCAATATGGGTGCTCCAAAAGTGATTTTGGAAGGAATGGAAGGGATAACCCCACAATATTGCCCAATCTCATCAGTATCAAAGGGAGTGCCTTCCTTCGATCCATTTCTTAACACAGGCATTTGAGGGACTTAAAGAAAATTTGGAGAAACAGCTTCCTTTGCTGTGTGGACAAGCCCTGAAAGAAGCAGCTCTGCACTGTGGCTACCATGTGGGAGCTGATCTGTGTATGTGAAGGGAGTATGATATGTCCAGATGACAGAGGGCTCTGGAGAATCATCACTCTATGTGGTGTGTGTGAACTACAATGTAAGATGTAGCAGTGTGACATGTACCCATACAGCTGTATGAAAAGATCGAGATGCAGAAATAAATGAGTGGTTCTCTCTCCCAGGCATTTTTTTAAATTATTATTCGATTATTTATTTTTAAAAACAACAAAATGGGCATTAGTTGGGCAGCAGGCTGAGGGTCTGCCTATGGCAGCATGGCAAGGCACGCAGATGTGCTACTAGACCTATGGGAAGTCAAGCACAAATGTACCAAAAAGCACAGAAGCTGTCCCTTCTTTTCCCCATAGGTCAGAGTCATCTGTGAGAACTGACAGATTGTTCCACCCCATTGCTAGCTTCATCTCCCAAAAGGGTTGAGGTGGCAGAAAGTCCAAGGCACAGTTTTCACTTTGTTTCCTATTACATTTATATACCATGCATACATGTATGATATGACCTAAGAACTTCTATATAAAGGAGACATAGGCAGAGCATTTTCTCATGTTGCACTCCCTTTTCCACCACCAAGTGATCTGTCTTGTTCTCTTTACTCTAACAACTTTTACCAGGAAGCAGGATTTTAAAGCCCCAGATACCAGGTTACGTTATCCATCAAAAAAACCAACCACATAGTTTCATGTTGTGACAGAAGGCCATCTCTAAGCTGAGTCCAATCATCGTCCCACCCACCTATCTAGGGCAGTCTGCCCCGATTCTCCTGCCACACCTTGATGTATAAAAGAAGATGGAAAGTTGTGGGAGCCTGCCCATTTAATGCCCTGATGCTAAGGGAGTAATATGCAACTCTGAACCTTCCCTTATACCATGTCCCATGCCCTCCACTTATGCCCCATCTCTGGGACCTCCACTCTAGCTACTCCAGTCAGCCTATGAGCAGTCCTTCAGGCCCCCTTAAGGCAGGATGTCGTCCCACCCCCTTAAGGCCCTACTCTACATGGCTGCCAGCTCTCACTCTGCCCCCTCACTGGGGCCACTATTCTTCCCACTCACTGGGTTCACTACTCTGCCCCCTCACTGGAGCTTCTGGGCCTTATGCCCCTTGGGCCTCAAGATGTCTATCGACGTGCTTCAGGCCCAACTCAATGGGCCTTGACCCTGCACTTTTCTGTTGGGGTGTGCTCCACTGTGCTCCTGATGGCCATGTGACCCCCCCAATTGAGACTACAGTCGCCTGCAGGCTGGTCTGTTCAAGCCCTTAAAGCTGCAGGCACCAAAGCTGCCCTGCCACACATGTGCTATCAAGCTTTGCAGTTGTATTTATCATTGATGTTTAAAAATCCAAGAGTCTCAGATTGATACAGCTGCCTGTGGACCCAAACTTTGTTTTCACTTTTTTGTATTTCTTGGTGCTGGTTTTGAGTATCCTGCCACCAACCAGCAACTTTGGTGATGTCAAAGTTTGCATTATTCTACCTTCAGGTCACTTATTGCGCACTGCTACTCTATGGTACTCTCTTCCCAGGACTCTTATTAAGAGCTGATGCTTAATCCAAGTTTTATTCCCTCTTCACTGTGGAGACCAGTCCATAGTTTAGGTTCCTTGTCCAGGGACTGTGGGCTAAATATTTGTACCATGCTCCTTCTGACCATGTTAAATGCTTAATTAGGGCCTAGATCCTGCCACCATGGCTCACATTACATAAAACTTACCTTGTTAACAGTCCCATTTTAATTGCTTTGAGGATTTTTTACCAACATATTTTAAAATTAGAGCTCTCTGAAAAGTAAGAGGCTACTCAGCAGGATGGCAGAATCTGTCCCGAAGAGGAAAATTCCAATGAATATTGAAGAGGATTGCACATGTATCAAGCAGAGGACAATACACCCTAAATCACTATACAATCTGCATTTATAACCCAGGCCCTTTATGAAGCTTTGGAGGGGGAGGGCCAGGTACTACTAATTCTGGAAGCTGCCAGTTGAGCAGATAACTAACAGAGTAGTTCTGTGCTAGCCAGGATACATGCCAGGGAAGGAAATCAGGGCACATACCTAGAAAGGAAAACAAGTGACTACTCTCCCCCAAGGGCTATTCTGAGGGTCCACTTTCCCTCTTCCTATCTTCTCTCCTCCCACCCTTGACCACAAATTTCTTCCTGGACCTCCCTGTTAAAAAATGTTGAAACAGGTCATTTTTTCATGCAACAGTTTGCTTTGATGAATCAGCAGTTAGTTCCCTAAAAGGGGGGGGGAAATCACTGGAAAATTCCTGAGCAGCTCTACAAGGCTAGCCTGCATGGGACCCAAATCATGAGCAGTTCAAAGCCAGCTTGGCTGTAGTCCATTCCTGCCTTTGTGCATACACAAATTAACTGAAAATCAGGCCCTCTGTTCCTTTGCTTCTATACAAGATGTCAGTAATTCATAGTCAATGGTATTAAAAGCTACAGTCACAGTAAAAAAAACCCAAAAAACAAAACTAGCACAGGAATTTTACCCTATCACTATAAGGTGACTCACCATGGACCTACTAGGGGACAAGTGTGTTGTAATTGGATTCCAGCACAGTTATTAGACTGTATAAAAGTTCTTAAATCAAACCAGCTCTTTACTGGTTTATCTGGGTGATAAATGTATTATGTGGTAGTCTAGGCTACAATGGAGTCAGGTCCCTTTCGCATTTGCTGACCAAGCTTGCCTAAGCATATATGCTATTTTTTTCTCAAAGAACTTCATATTATATTAAGAAATTTAGGTTAAAACACAGCTTCAGCACTAGAAGTTCCTCACACATCCTGTTCAAATCATATCAACAATAACCAGGCCAATAATCAATAGAATACTGACGTTACTAGAATTATTAAAAACAACTTCTTAAAAGTTATTTAATTGTATGAGGAGCCTACATCAAATAAGAAAAAAAGTCCATGCAATCAAATGCAGTCTACAAGATCAGCTCTTCTCACCACAACATACTAAATCATTCTCTACTTTGCCCTGATGTTTCTTTAAGAATCTGCAAATATGATGACATTTTATATTAGGGATAAAGTAATAAATTATTCATACAGTTAATAAGTAATTGATGAATATTATAAGCATACTAGAGACTTGAAGAATATGTGCTATAGAGGATTATAAGTACCATAATGTAATATGATGTGATAGTTATTCAGTAATTTACTATAAGAGAAGAGGAAGTAAATTGTATTATCTTACCATTATCATCCACCACCCTGGTCTGGTCTTTACAACAATCGACAGGTAATCCAATAATCTCCACCTCAACAAAAGGATCTATTATCTGTTTTTTAAAAAGTTATAAATAATAGTTAATTTTCTGTAACACTCTATATGAGATGCAGGCAAAGTACGGCCCACAGGCTGGATCCGGCCCACCAGGCCATTCTATCCAGTCCATGGGGCCTCTCTAAAATTTAGAAAATTACCTGCCAGTGGCTACCTGTAAAAGCTGATGAAGTACCAGCAGCAGGAGAAGCCAGCAGCAGGACCCAGTGGCGACAGGAGCAAAGCCGATCTAGCCCTGCCCCACCCCAGTCCCCAACCAGAAGCTTCTGCCTAGCATAGACTTCTGGCCTTGCAACCATGGGGCTATTCCCCTGCTCTCCCTCCATCTAAGAGAGTTTCAAATAAGAATGGGTGGAGGAGGGGAGGGTGATCACCCCACTCCATGGGGCCTGGCCTGAGCCAGGCTGGCTTCATGCCGCACTGTGCAGTCCTGGCCATGCAGCTGGGAACTTCGTCCTCCTGGAGCCAGCCCACCCAAGCCAGCACCACGCAGTTCCCTGCTGCATGGCCAGGACAGCACAGCATGTCATGGAGCCAGCCTGACCCGGCAGGAGGAAGGTGGGAAGCAGCAGAGGTGGGTGGGCATGTGGGACAGAAAGTAGGGAAAAAGCAGGGGAAGGGCGGCAGTAGTGGCAGGGCAAGTGGCAGCGGGGGAGGGGTGGCAGTGGCAGGCAAGAGCATGGGGCCTGTGCCAGTACTGGTGGGGACCCAGGGTGGGGCAGCAGGAGCACGTTGCCTGGGCATGGGGTCTGCCTGGATGCATCATGTGATGCTTGCATGAAGTCCACCCGAGTGGTGTGGGTCAAAGCGTGGGGTCCCCAGGGATAGCCATGATGACCCTAGGGCTCCGTGACCATGCCTGCTCCACCCTGCGGGCACATTCTAATCTCGCCTGCCATGTCTCCTTGGTTGAAATAATAAGTTCGGAGAGGCTGGCCACAAGGTTGTGTG
>NW_005841858.1:1828848-1859565 GCF_000455745.1 Alligator sinensis
TTAGATCCTGCTGCTCTTGGATGCCTTGTCAGGTCTCACTCAAAGTCAGTGCCTCTCAAGACACCCTAAGCCTTATGGGCTAGATGCATGGCTCCAAAACTTCCCTTTTACCATGCCCCATGCCTCACAGATTGTATCTAAACATTGTCTCTTTTGATAAGGCTGCAGTCTAGCTCAGCGTTCTTTTGTTACTGGGCCCTTGGCCCTTGGCCCCAGTAGCGATGCCCTCTGGTGCCAAAGTCCCTGCACCCCCTGTAGTGGTGTCTTCTGGTGCTAGGGTCCCTGCACTCCCTGTAGCAGCGCCCTTTCTGTCACTGGGGTCCCAGCAGCCCTGTCCTTGTGCCCTCACTGGCACTGGGCTCACTTCAACCCTATTGAGGCCTCCTCCTCCCCAAATAGCCTAATCCCGGCCCACCAGATTCAAATAACATAAATACAAGCCCCTGGGCTATAACATAACAACAACAACAACATTGAAAGTCACACTCTGCCGCTTTAAGGAAGCCAGCTTCTCCCTCAACAATGTCTGCCGCCTAGCCTCAGATACTTTAGGAGCTCCTAGCACCCATTAGTCTTACCAGCAGCAGAATAGGCAACCAAGCATCTCTGAGTAGTGTTTCTGCAAGAGCTCCTTCTTCCTGGCTGCTGACAGAGAACTAACCCCCTACCAGCCCCAGCCCTGGGGCTTATATGTGCCCAGAGCCTTGTTTCCTTCCGGTCAGCTGACCAGGTGCAGGTGCCAGCTAATACCCTGATTAGCCTGCTGCCAAGGCAACCTGCAGCTGTGGAACTCTGCCTAGCTAGCTAAGCTGCCTCTACTCTTGAAGGAGCAAGCACACCTTAGTGCCTTGTGACAGTGAGCCTCTGAGGAGAGCCGCACACGATGGAGCCAGCAGCTCAGCCCCACTCACTGCTACATGCAGGTACAGCTCTGCCACTCTCCCTGCCACCCTGACCAAGCCCCATGTCCTGCACCACTGGCTTCACTGCATGGGACTCAGTGGGACTGGTCCCTCATGCTGCTGCCACCTGCAGCCAGGGACTAGGGTGGAAAAGCAAGGAGCTGTGCGCTATGGGGCCAGAGGGGGCTGGACCCACTCACTGCCCGCACAGGTGCCAGCTCCAGGGACTGGCACACTCAAGGGACTCCGAGGATCCATCCACCCCCACACACATGCACCCACACACTTCCACGCACTCCACCTCTCACCATACCCCCAACACATCCACACCTTCCCACAACCCCCAAACACATTCCCACACCCCCCACCATTCCCCCAAATACACTCTACCACACACCCTCCCACCCCACCCACCATAACCCCACACACCCCACCCATGATACCCACAACCCACCACACACACAAATGCACTCCCCAACCACACACCCCCACATATACCTCCTTACCCCTACACACAATATACAAAAGTAGAATTGTATTTTGAGCTATTATGCAACTTCCTCTAGATACATGATGCAAACACACTTAAATCAGGACAAAAATATTTTTTAAATAAAATTAAAACAAGTTATAATAGAGGTTTGATTTGTTATGATATGATTTTTTTTTCTGGTTTCAAAATGGCAGTACCCTCCCTCCCAAAGGACTACTTCCAGGGCAAAGGACTTCCAGTGGCAAAAAGCAAGGGGTTAGAGGTGGGACTTCCGGTCCCCAAGATGGCAACCAGGGGATGGGGCACCCATCAGGGGGCAGGGCTACCCTCACGGCCCTCAACAGCTCACCAAAACTCATTAAGCGGTCCTTCAGCTGAAATAATTGCCCATCCCTGCTCTATATAAATGGAACATTTAAATTTATATTAGGATATGAAAACAACTGCTTATCATGACTTTTCCAATAGCATGATTATGAAAAAGACTTATTGGATAAGCTACTAGGATGATCCAGATTCCATCACTGCTGTTTTGCAATGTTAGATGCTGTGGTTAA
Source organism: Alligator sinensis (assembly GCF_000455745.1). Classification (NCBI taxonomy): domain Eukaryota; kingdom Metazoa; phylum Chordata; order Crocodylia; family Alligatoridae; genus Alligator; species Alligator sinensis. The sequence continues at coordinate 1,830,801 of NW_005841858.1, forward strand.
GTAAAGGATTAGTGCAAAGAAGACATAGTAATAAATGTCTTTATTATATGCTATAACATAACAACAACATTGGACATCACACTCTGCCCCTTCAAGGAGGCAAGCTTCTCCCTCAACAATACGTGCCACCTAGCCCCAGATACTTCAGGAGCTCCTAGCACTCATTAGTCTTACCAGCAGCAGAATAGGCAACCAAGCATCTCTGAGTATTGTTTCTGCAAGAGCTCCTTGTCCCTGGCTGCTGACAGAACTAACCAGCCACAGTCCTGAGGCTTATATATGCCTAGAATTTTTAAAGTACAGGTTTCATGGACAAAATTCAACATATAAGAGACAATGCAAGAAAACATCTGAAAATTACTGGTATATTCAAATTTAGAAAATAAACTCTTTTGTTCAAATGCTGTCATGTCACTCTTAGTCATTTCTATAATATTCATCATGAAGAAAAAAATTGGTATCACTCAAACTACTGTACCTCTCCTCTGTCTCCTAACATTGAATCTGGAGGCTTAGGCAGCTGCTGACCACTGATGATTTTGAGAATAAGCTGCTTTTTAGGGTTGGCAGGAAGTGGGTCAGCAGAAAAGGGGTTGAATGTACCTAAAAGTTTGCAGAAAGTGAGAATAAGTGAAATCCTTTAATATATTATAATCTAATACAGAGAGCAAAAAACAGATATTCTACCCTCTATAAAGCACAGAACAATAATTTTATATACGCACAACACAGAACTCAGAAAAGTAAGCAGTGAATTAGGCTGACATGCAAGTTTTTGTTCCATTTTTTCTACAACCCTTTCTCAGCTGAGCAGCCCTTATTTATAAGAGAAGTCCCAATGATTTCAAGAGAGTGAGGAAACCGGGAGGCAAGGGTTTGTCAAACTGGGCTTCCCATCAAAAAATATATTTCTAAGAACAAAGTATCCTGGATACATGGACCTGGAAAAAATCATTTAAACTACATAATCCTGCATCACTTCTCAAATATTGTCTACTATGGCCCAAAGAAATGCAAACAAAGCCATTTTAAAACAACAGTGGCAAAATCAAAACCAAAATCCTCAAACAAGTACAAAATGCCTTCACTGTATGATGGAAGGGTCAGAGACTCCTTTCTAAAAGAATCTTCTAAGGATGTAATTCAATTTCCTATAAAGGGTATGGAAAGAATCTCAGTGGCTTCTGTGAGATATCAATGAAAAATCCTACACAAGTTGGTATTCTCCTTTGTCTCTTAGTCCAGTTACTTACTTCTCGATATATGATATTAACAGTTTTACCAGAAAAAAATTTTAAAAGAAGAACCACATATAAACACCACCATACAATGTGACATTACCTTTGCATATCTGCTGAGGTTTTAGGACATACCCACAGTTGCCATTCATCCTGAATTTTGCTTGATTTAACTGCATCATACGTCCATCAGACTGGTAATTTAATGCCACTGTCAAATGAGAAGATTAAGAAATCATTGATCACTATAGAACGAAACACCTGGGAAAATATACTATTCATTAAACACGTACCCAATTGGCAACCAGTAGTCCAGTAGGGCAAAGGATTGAAATTGCTGGAGTCAATCCGGTATGCCGATGGATAGATTCTGGTGAGTTGTTTTTGGTTGTAAAGCATAAACTGTTCAGCCTTCTGCTGTACTACCTGATGGGCTCTTGTTTCACTGAATGATAAAACGTTGCCTGTGGTCCCTATGTGTAGATAGTTAAAACAACAAACAAACAAACACAAAATTATGCTGTAAAACAAAGGGCTGAATTTAGGTCTGTTACACTGGTATAAACCTAGAGTAATTTAGATAGACTTCAGTAAAGTTATTCTAGATTTGGATCACATTAAATGTAAATCATGCAATATTATCACATTAAATACAGGTCACACAAGTTTTATTTTGTATGGCTACCATTAGGTAATATTCCTAAACTGAAGCTTATATAAACGTATACAATAAGACTTGTATGATGAATATAACTGCAATTGGCAATGAAGTATAGATCACATACATGTATAGTGTTTTTAGTTGTTTGGAGGTTTACGACTATAAAATGTTAAGCAACTTCTGAACAATACTCAGTAATGTTAACTCTTCAATGGGCACTGAAACTGCTGAGGAGGTCCTCAGTACCTCACAGGTTCATAATGATCTTTTCCTCCATTTATTTGCTCACAAGTTCTATGCACCACAGAACAGGAACTTTCTGTGTCCTGAAAGTATATGAGTAGCCCACTCACGTTGTCCTTAGTTGTAATAATAAGAACAATAATCCTCCTCACATGAAACCTTTAAGCTCTGTTGGTAACTACCCATTCAGTTTGTAAAGATTTCACTTGTGTGCTCCTGGGTTCTATCCTGATTCTGTTAAAATCAATACCAAAATTCCCATTGACTTCAGTGGGAACAGACCATAAATGTGTAAATCTGCTGGTGTTTCTGATTCAGTCAGTCTATAAGATGCATCTCTAGTCTGCCTTTCCTTCATAAATCTGCTCATAGCCACAGGCACCAACTTTTTATTTTTGCCATGGGGGCCTAAGATGATGGACATATGGAAAGTTTTATGCATTTCAGGCTACAGTCCTCTTCGCAAGGGAGACCAGGTCCCTTGGGCCCCCACATACTTGGTACCTCTGCCATAGTCCATTCAATTCTGGTGAAGATCTGAGCTTGTTACCCTGTACACCCAAGAACATTCACTGCATATCTCTTTGAATACATTTTATTCCTTGCCTGGTAGCTTAATGTCAATATTTGTGAAAATTCACGTCTGTAGAGCTCTACGCTAACTTCCAACACTACCAAAGGAATTTTTACACCCAAGTCTCGTAAACTCACCAGTTTACAGGTGATATATTCCTTGGATTAAAAAAATCACTCTTGTGAATTGATTTAGATCTATCCAGTGGGACTTTCTCAACTCCTTTATTATGCATCAAAAGCCTACCATTATGCAATAAGCTACCTTCCATTCTTTGTTTGGGGAAGTTAAAAAGAATTTAGAATAAGTATTCATTGTATGTACTTAAGTGTAATATAACTTCTATTTGATAGGCTATGTGAAAAAAATGCATTCTGAAACCAAATTATAGGTGCCCTAATAAGTTCTGGACAGCGGGGTCACTCAGTTGCATGAACCATCTAAAGATCATATAAGTAGAGAAAAGTCAGTCAGCTTGCTCAGGGACACAGCTAATGAACCATGCTAGTGCTGGGCTCGGGTAGCAGGGAATGTATAAATATCTCTATAAATGCTTCTGCCTCATTCAGTATGAATGCTTCTGCCTCAAACCTGAACCACTGAAAACTTGAAGAACACCCCTGACATAAGCAAGTATATTTTCCACTGATAATAATGGTAGTAGTGCTGCCTTGCACTAAGGTTTAATTTTATACAACAAATGCTCTATTTCACATTTATGACACACACCGAGCAAGTCTTTGCATCAAGTTTCAATTTATTTTTAATCAAACTGCCATTATGGCAGATCTATTCTGGGGTTTTGTTGAGCACAAGCAAATATCAAGTGGCAGATCCCATCTAACTTTCTCCATATTTATACTGGTAACATCTTTCAGCTACCTCCTGACAACCTGCAAACTTACTCAGGAATCCTCTTCCTCATACTAGGGCTGTGTGAAACAGCACCGTTTTGTTTCAGCTTCTGTTTCGAAGGAACAGCATTTCATTTTGCTGTTTCAAAGCACTGTTCCATTTCATTTAATCAAAACTGTTTCGCTGTTTTGATGCTGTTTCAACATTTCACCCATAAGCTATAATGGGGAATCACAAAAATGCCTATAATTTTGTCATTTCATGTCTGATTTGAGTGAAAATTGCAGGGATGGTAGCCCCTTCTGAGTTTCAAGGAGATAGGTGTAGGGTGTTTTGTGAAACTGCATCTCAAACTGTGCAAAGCAAAACTAGTATCACTTGCCGTCAGTGGCAGCCTGCTGTCATCCCACACGCAGATCTGGGGCCCGCTCCCTTCGGGAGGAGTTTGGCACATTTCTGCTGCCCTTGTTGGGGACACAGCCCCCAGATCTGCGTGTGGGATGACAGCAAGCTGCCACTACCAGCTGGGTTCTTCTGGGTGCTTGGTGCGGGCTGCGACAGGCAGACTCGGGTGCTGGCCCCAGCCACTTGCTGTCATCTGCATGCTCTGCAACCAGTGAGTGCAGAGCTCAAAAAACAAAAAAAGCCCCATGCTCACCGGCTCTGGCAGCGGCGATTGGGGCCTCCAAGCGCTTGTGGCAGGGCATGCCCGCACAGCACGGGGCAGCAGGGATCGCCCTCCCACCTGGGACCTGCACAGCAGCTGCCCCATGGTGCAGGTGCAGCATGGATTGGCAGGGCGCCACACACTGTCTGGGAGCTGGGGCAGCTCCACCTGTCAGCCAGAGCTCCTGGTTTGATCCCCAGCTCTCTGATCATTCCCCCAGCTCTTCCCAGGGGATGTGGCCCCCAGAACTGCATGCAGGATTTCAGCAGCCTGATGCAGGATTTCAGCCAGCTGGGGAAATAGCCCAGAGCTGCTGTCATCCCCACCTGGCAGCAGCAGCCTGCTGTCATCCTGCATCATCCAGGGGCCCGTGCCCCACAGGAAGAGCTGGGGGGAGTGATCAGAGAAGGATCGGGAAGCTGGGGAATCAAACTGGGAACTGAGGGAATGTTCAGGGACCTGAACATTCCCCCAGCCCCTGGCTCAATTCCCCAGCTTGCAGTTTGATTTCTCTCAGGTCTTCCTGTGGGGTACAGGCCCCCAGTTCTGCATGCCAGGTTTCAGCAGGCTGCCACTGCAGGCTCGGGCCAGCGGCAGCACAGCTGTCTTCCCAGGGCTTGGTGCAGGCTGCACCAAGTAGCTGCTGCTGGCCCCAGCCTGCAGCAACCCCATGAGCAAATCAGGGGCCTGCGGTTCCTGGGAAGAGCTGGGGAAGTGATCAGACAGCTGGGGCATCAAACTGGGAGCTGGGGAATCTAATCGGGAGCTAGCTGTCAATATCAGAGCAGTCCTTCCCCCCTTACTCTCCCTCTTCTCCCTCCCTCTCCTTAGTTTCTGTTTAGTTGCAAGCAAGTCTGACTTCAAAACTCAAAACATTTTGAAACATTTCAAGTTCAAAATGCATTGAAACAGCTTTGAAATGATACACCTGGTGACATTTCATACAGCCCTACCTCATACCTCCTCACTCCATCTCTTACAGAATTCCCTATTCTATGTGGAACAGCAAAATGAATGGAGCCCAATTTTTCAAAGCAGGAAAGCCCACCTTCCTGTCATTTCTTGCTGATACAGAACTTGGAGCATGGATTTGGAATTGGGTATAGAGCTGTGGCTGACAGGAGGAATTTATGAGGGAGTCTGCAGGGCTTTTGGAAGAATGGAAACCACATGACCAAATGGGCTCCACAGACCTAGGATTAACAGTGCCTTGTTGTTCTGTTGCTCCTGCAGCTTTGTCCTACCTTGCTTTGAAGTGTTCAGTGCTAGGTATTTCCTCTATGAAGATCTGTGGGAAGACTGAAAGTAGGAGGGGATGATACTGGAGCACCAACTTCCCTTTTCAGGACTGCCCCCTGTTCAGCTTCCTGTAATCATGGAAAGGTTGTTGCCCAGCACAAACCCATACAGAAGACAGCTTCTGCCCCAGTAGAGCAGGGGATGCCCTTTCCTATGGCTCTTCCAGCTATACAATCTCCTACCCAAACCAGGACTCCTAAATTCATTCCATGAACAGAACAAATTCCCTGAAGGCTTGAGCTTTTCTGTGAATAGGCATTCAGGCCTACAGTATGCAGGCCAATGAGCCTTACCTTTCCCTGCATCAGTAGGGATTCTGCAGCATTCTTTACTGATACTCACTTCTTGCGGCTGAAGTGCTTTTGAATTCAGATTGGTAACTCCCTACTGTCATGACCCAAAAGGCATGACTGTGTGCGCGCTTCGGCACCAGAATTATCCCCGTCAAGTTGCAGAGCATTGCACGGGAGAGTTTCCTGTAGCAAGAGGAAACCCCGGTGCAGGGACGAGTTTCCCGCCTTTTCTGCAGCTTCTTTTGCAGGGTGCATTGCTCGAGTTGCAAGAGGAATGCACGGTGCAAAAGAGTTCCCGCCACCGGTATGCAAATTCGTTCCCCGTGATTGGCTAGTGGTAAATTATTCACACGTGGCGGCTAACGATTGGCCTGTTAGCCGTATAAAAGGCTTGAGCGGTTTCCGCCCAAGCCGAAGAGGACTCCACATTCATCTCGTGGGGACTCTGGGTACACGGCAGGGTAATAGAAACCCTGTGTGAGATCCAGAGGAGCGTGGCGGCCTGATCCACTGCCCACTTCTTCCCGTCTTCGAACGTGACTTTTATAAGACGTATTTACGATTCCCATTTTGGTGGCTCGTTCACCCAGAGCATCCGGAGCTCTGCACCATGGAGCCTAGCAACCTCCACGAGACCGTCTGTGTTGTCTGTCTGTAACTGCAACTCAATCAAGCTTTCCAGCCTACACCACTGCCATCTCGGTGTAAGTAAACAATCTTTAAAACTACCGATACGCATCTGTGCCTAATTCCAGCTCGACGGCCTTCCCTCTCCAACCCGGCGTGCCCGGGCTGCTGGCCACAGCCCGCGTGCAGCGTGGAAAAGGGCTCGGGTCGCTCCCGGCCCGCACACCTACAAAGCACTTTTTAAGGAAAAAACAGCCCTCACCCTTTTTTTTTAATCTTTCATATAAAGAGATAGATAATCTAATTAAACAGTGCCCCTAAGCAATAACTGTCATTCTCAAATATTTAAAAGCTGCTTAATGGTACCATTTGCATTTGATCTTACTGCTACCGAGGGAGAAAAATAGACAACATCTAATAATACAAAATCTGTGTATTTGTTTAAAGGAACGAGTATTCACTTCACAGTATTTAGGAACACCAGACTCCTACCTCTGACACTAGCCAAAACCAGGTGCTTCAGAAGAAGATATCAAATTCAGACAATCAGTTTGTAGGGAAGGTTTTTTTCAGATCCCATTAGTTAATTGTTAGCTTGTGCCCTACAGCCCAGAGGTATGGTTCTCTTATAGAAAATATATCTATTCCCTGTGACATTATGGATGTTCTCATTAGCCACATGAATGTCTAATCCTTCTAAAAATGCTGCTAACATCTTGTTTGTAATGACATCTTGTGGCAATGATCCTACTGATTTATTAGGCAGTTTCTAAAGGTTTTTCTTGTATCCTTATATTTCCTTAAACCTCATTAATTGCATTTGGTCCTTCGATTACCTTAAGGAGTAAATCAGAACCCAAACTACCGTTTCTGTATCATACACGTTCTTACTTATTCATCTTCTCACTGAATAGTCTAATCCTAGTCTGGACCTTGCAGTACTTCATAGTACTATCACACTATAAATATTAAATAGTGTAATATTATGATAAAACATCAGCTCAATCTCCTAACATGGCAAAATCCTGAAAGGTCTTTATTTTCAGAATTCCATGGGAACTTTAATAAATCATGAAAGTCACAAGCAAACTAGAGAAACAGAAAGACAACCTTTTTCAGGGGCACAAAAGGAAGCTGTTTAACCCTCTTTCACTGTTGATAAATATTTTCGTAGTTTCATGGTAGGTAGGGTCAGAAGGGACCTGAGCAGATCATCAAGTCTAACCCCCTGCCATGGGCAGGAAAGAATGCTGGGGTCAAATGCCCCAGCTAGGTGATTATCTAGCCTCCTTTCGAAGACCCCCAAGGTAGGAGCAAGCACCACTTCCCTTGGAAATTGGTTCCAGATCCTAGCCGCCCTGACTGTGAAGTAGTGCCTCCCGATATCTAACCTGAATCTACTCTCAGTCAACTTATGGCCATTATTCCTAGTTACTCCTGGTAGTGATTGGGGGAACAGGGTCTTTCCCATTCCCCACTGGTCCCCTTTAGTAAGTTTATAGACGGCCACCAGATCCACTCTCAACCTTCTCTTATGAAGGCTGAACAGGTTCAAGTCCCATAGCCTCTTCTCGTAGGGCCTGCCCTGCTGCCCCCTGATCATGCAAGTGGCCCTCCTTTGGACCCTCTCGATGCTGGCCACATCCCTCCTGAAGTGCGGCGCTCAGAACTGGACACAGTACTCCAACTGTGGCCTAACCAACGTCGCATAGAGGGGGAGGATCACCTCCTTGGACCTACTCGTGATGCATCTGTGGATGCATGACAAGGTGCGGTTAGTCCTACAGACTGCATCCTCACATTGGTGGCCCATGTTCATCTTGAAATCAATAATGACTCCAAAGTCCTTTTCTGCCTCTCTGCTGACGAGAAAGGAATTCCCAAACCTGTAGGTATGCTTGCTGCTGGTTCTTCCTCTCCAGGTGCAACACCTTGCACTTGTCAGTATTGAAACCCATCTTATTCTCATCCGTTCACCCTTGTAACCTGTCCAGGTCTAGCTGTAGCCTGTCCCTCCTTTCTAACTTCTCCTCACATCTTAGTGTCATCCACGAACTTGAACAAGGTGCTTTTCACCCCCTCGTCCAAGTCGCTGTTGAAGATGTTGAACAGTGCAGGCCGAAGGACCGAACCCTGGGGGACCCCACTGCCCGCATCCCTCCAGGTCGAAAACAACCCATCCACCACCACTTTCTGGGTGTGGCCCTCCAGTCAATTTGCAACCCATCTGACTGTGTAGGCATCAATGCCACAGTTCCCTAATTTTTTGATGAGAATGGGGTGAAAGACAGTGTCGAACGCCTTCCTAAAGTCCAGAAAGACTATGGCCACCGCAACACCTGCGTCCAAGGATTTTGTGACCTGGTCGTAGAAGGCCACCAGGTTGGTCTGACAGGACCTGCCTCTAATGAACCCATGTTGGTTGCCCCTAAGCATAATCTCCCCTGTAATAAAAGTAAGAAGCATTAGTAAGATAGCTGGCCAACTTTTAAAACTTCTCTGAAAGGCAGAAACATAAGATTTCAGGCATTTTTCTCATCAGAATATATAATCAACTGGAAAAGGAATGCTGATATAAATACATTCTCTCCCCCACCCCATCTTACCATCATCTATTATGTCTTGAGCTGCCACAGAGTTTGTATACACCACTAAATCAGACAGAGCACGACATAGCTTCATGGTTTTTCTCCGACGGCCCAATCTGTTGGGAAATATTTGTATCACTCACTCTTGTACACTTTATTTATATTTTTCAAATGTTTAATATTTAAAAAATATTTCTCTCTTTTTGTCCTTTTCACAATTCAGCAAAAAGCCGTATCTGGGCATATTATTGTTAAACTAACAATTATAAATTAACAAACAGGGCAATTTTAAATTAGCAAGAAATAAAAACAAAAAAGCAAGCATTGTAAACATAATTTTCAGCAACCTCTAAAAGATTATAGGTCACTCTGAAGCCACATTTCTCTTTCTCCCATGCATACATACATCTCCCCACAAACATTCCACCCTTCTAGACATAATGGACATGGTTTATAGTATGGTTCTAGCCATTATATCAAATAAAAGTAAAGTGCAAAAGCAGCTTCAAAAAGAAGAGACTTTAGCTGCAATAAATGCTTGTTACATTGTCAGCTGTAATAATGTCAGACAGGGTGTGATATGCTATTATTCAAACTAAACAATGTTCTAAGTATCATTTAATGTAAAATTGAGCCTGCCTTTTTTCTACTAGGCATGTATTGCTATAGCTTTTCATATTTAGTTTATGAATAATTGCTATTTGCATTTCACTGTAATCGAGTATTGGGTTTTTGTAGTTACCACAAAAATATTTCAACAATGACTTGCTCTTGAGAACAGCCTCCAGTAACTTAGGTGACAAAGCACACCATGTCCATTTAGCAGTCAAATGTCTCTAGTTTCCACTGAAATTAAATTGTGATACTTTCTGACCTGTGGAGCTGCCCAACTTCCTTTCCAGTAGAGCTTTGCTGGCTCTCTTCATCATCAGATGTGCTGTGAGACTTGGACCTTGACTTAACAGCTTTCTGTTAGACAAATCAGAGAAAGCTTATTCAATGAACCCATGTACCATATAAATCCACATTTTATCATCATTAACTGCAACTTATGTTGCCCCTAAAATACATCATTGACCTAGCTGGTATTTTATAATTTCATTTCTATAATTAAAAATAAAGTTCCACTTTTGAATTAACAGTATTTAAAGTACACAATGGCCATTCACTGACTTCCTTAGTATTAATCATTAGTGAATATGGCGTGTATTCTGGCTAGTGTTTCTGCAGATACAAGAAAAAAAATGACGGAGAGGAGAATTGTTGTGTGCCCCTGCGCTCTGAACACTGCTGTGGCAGGTTGGAGGTTCATATAAACACAATCTTTATTTCCTGGGACAAATATGGTCCACAGGACACAGTGTAAACTATCAATAAGCCACCAAACAAATACACAAATAGCAAAGCATTAACTCACACCCTGCAATCTTTTCCAGACCCTGAGAGAATAGCCTAGCTCAATGCTGCAGCCCCTAGCCACACAACCTTCCTGCGCTCTCTCCAAACTTTCTTCCCTGAAAGCTTTTAATTTCCCCATGGCTAGCCAATTACCCTCATCAGCTGGCCCAATCTTCCTTGGCAGGCCTGCAATCACTTTCTTACTGCCTGCAGCTGGCTTGTAGCCTTTGAGGCATGCAGCCTACTACAACTGCCATCATGAAGCCCATGGACTTCCCACCCTGCCAGTCCTGCAAAAGTTAAACTGTCGGGCTGTGGGGACAGGTCATAAGGGGATCATCTGAATGGACCTAACCTATCTGGGGCTATTTTGTATACTCCCTCACTTGTGTTATGACTTTTGCCATGAGTAACCTGCATACTTGGCTGTGCAAAGGCAGATGAAAGGGGATATTATAGGTAGGAGACAAAAGTGAGAAGAGCCATAGTAAAACCAAGATCTTGAATAATATTTCCAGTAAAATAGCAGAAATCTTATTGGGTTCCTAATGTACCATAGAATATTTAATAACAACAAATGATTTTAATAGATTTATGAAAACTGCATTGCTTCTATCTATGACTTCTGAGATACTTATAAGTTTAACAAATTCATTCATAAAGTAGAGAACAAAGAGTCTCCAGAAAAAAATATTTAGATAGCTTGAAGTCTGTTTCTGCTTTCTGAGTTGTCCAGTACATGAAAGAATCAAAGTATTCTAGTATCTGACAATGCACATTAAAATTATTAGCTCTAATAAAAAAACACTAGAATTTCAAGGTTGTTCTTTTCATAAACATCTCTCTTGAATAGCAGTAATGTCTTTCAACTGTTCCTTTTGTGATAAAAACAAATAGCCTGCTTACTGGGAATGTTTTCTACAGTGTAGCATTCCCAAACTTTGATTTCAATATATTGCAACATATTCATTGATGACATCTTCAACATTCAAACCTCACGGGAAGGAATCTCCAGAGAAATTCCACCAGGACTTTAACAACTTCCACCCCTCCATCAAACTGAATCTGAAATACTCCTCCCAGCAAATTAATTTCTTGGACACCAGTGTGAAAACCTGCAGTGGCAAGTTTCCACATTATATTAGAAACCAACCAACTACTACAGCTACCTTTATGTCAGTAGCTCTCATCCTAACCACACCACTATATCTATCATCTATGTCCAACCTCCACATTACAACTGTATCTGCTCTAATTTCACTGACCCAAACAAATCTATCCTGGCTTGCAGGAAGCTCCCCAACCTCAAACAGTGTCTCTCCAGCAATGCCTGTTCTCACTAAAGCATCAGACCTTGCTCTGGACCTACATACCACCTATATCCGCTCATCAACACAGACCATATCATCAATGGCCCATGTAATACAGATTATAACACCTGAGGTTCATTTACCTGCACCTTTACCATTATCATATATGCTATTGCCTGCTTACAGTGCCCCTCTGCTGTCTGCATTGGACAAATGGGACAATCCCTATATATAAGAAAGAATGGACACTGATCTGACATCACTTCCAGAAAAACAGACAAGCCTGTGGCAAAATCATTTTAACTTCCTTGTCCATTCCTTTGCTGACCTCAGAGTGGCTGTACTTAGACAAGAAAACTAAAAACTAACTTGAGTGGGAAATTATAGAACAAGAAATCATCCACAAGACTGGACTGTGTTAAATATGGTCTAAATTTGAAACTACAGATTCTTATCCCATTACCTGGATTAGCTTCCAGGGTGGAAGGCGGGGAGGGGGAGGGCACCTTAATTAGAGTGGCTTTGAGAGAGACTCTAATTAAAGGGCCCTCAGCATCATGTGTATTCGCATTCCATGCTTCAAAATGGCCTCACCACCATTTTGAAATGCAGGGATGCTGAATACATGTGACACAGAGGCTGACTCACAGAAGACTTAATTAATTGGGTCTGATCCAATGTATGTTACTTAGCATGCAGAAGACTGTCACATGTATAGGTGCCCTATAAGATTTATGTCCCTCAATGGGTTAATTGCTTTGTTTTTCCATCTTTTACCCATCTTGCCTCTCTCAGCAGTGCCCTGTCCATCCTCACCCTCTTCCCTTCCTTTTGTATCCTAATCACTGCTTTCTATTTAGCAGCTCTGCTTCCTGCAGTGCCTTCACAGCATCTGATGAAGTAAACCCACTGCTTATGAAAGCTTATGCTATATATTTCTGATTTAGTCCATTAAAGGACAAATCTACCCTGCCTTCTGCCTGACTTCAAACTAACATAAACTAACAATATATTCAGTGACGTTGTAATTGTAGTTCAAATAGCTCTTTAATTTCCCCTCTCCATAATGAGGTGGCTAACATCTAATTAAGAAACACTCTCTTTTCACTCACACATTAATAAAACTACATTCCAGCTCAGATTCACTGATTTTTAATCTCCCAATACAGTATACTAATAATGCCCGTAACTGAGTTTATCCTGCTGTTATCACTGTTGAAAGAGACCAACTATCCCTTTTGTTGACTGGGTGTGTTCTCTAGTGTTAAGTATACACACCGGAGAGTCTGGACTCCTGGATTCTACTCACAGCCTACATTCAGACAGGCTGTCTACCCAAAGCACACAGCTCCCATCATATAGTCCCCACAGAAAATCAGAATATAACATCTTTGAAAATCCAGAACTATAGACATCAGACATAGAACATTTGCTCAGGTCTACTCAGACAGTCATCCTTTCCTTTTTGTGTTCCTGTGACAAGATATTTAACAACGGATAATGTCCATTAGCATGTAGAAGAGTTACTTCCTGAAATCACCTGCATGTTGAATGGATACTAGAACTTATTAGTCACCTTTTGGTTTCTTGAAAACCAGAGGCTATGAACATGTGCACTTAGCCATAGCCACTGATACTGTTCCACATTTATAATTTAATTACAAAAGTAGGGCCTGAATTTCTGCTCTGTTACATAACTTTCTCACTGTTGTAACTTTACTGATTTTATTTCAGTTAAATCAACCTGATTAAATAGATTTATGGTGACATAAAACTAGCAGAGTGGAAAATCAAATCATGCAGCTCTACAAAAATGTACGCATTGTATGAAGAGCAAAGCTAAGAAAAACTTACATAAATTCAGGGCCTAATTCTGAAACACACATTGAGAATTCCCTTCCTAAAACAAGTAATCTCCAGAGGCCTACTGTGTAGTAAGGTCCTATTCATCTGAGCAGGACAGCAGAACTAAATCACAATCACCCCGTGTATAGTGTGCACAGATAGCATGCCACTGTTATCCAAACCCAGTCCGTTTGTAGACCTTGGCTTAAGTGTTCTAACATAGAACCAGACATTATCTCCTGCGAGTGATTTAACTCTGGTTGTTCCCAGGTTATTTTTCTCCTGGAGTAGCCACTTTTTTTCTCCAAGAAAAATTCTTAACATCTGTATACTCAATTTATTCCTAGGATAGCAGTGACAAACTGAATATCTGTACATGGCCATAGAGTACTCTTGACAAAAACAATAAAAGACAACATAAATGTGATTCCTAGCCATGAAATCTACTTTGTTCTTCCTCTAATTCACATCACACTTCCCATTTTTTCACCAGGCATCTATAGAAATGTCATGTCTTTAAAGGACTAGGCTTTGCTAAGCTCATTCCTTAATAAATTTAATTTGAAAAATGTTAGCATTGAGTATTATTTGGCTAAGGCCTAAAGACCTGTTGAGATCTGTTGACATACTGCGTAGATCCTGGCTGTGAATGCCAACAGGGGTTATGTGTATGTGAGAAATGATGTTCTATGCAACCAGCCTTTTCATAACTTTTCTATAATTAGTCCTCCCATCAAAGAGCTCTGTGTTAGTCTTTTCATTACAGAAATTTTCCTGTGCATACTGCACTGGGTGAAAATGAAATACAGACTTTTATTTGACATCGCCCTTCTATCAGAGTTTCCTCCCAAGAGTCAGTTAGGGTCACAGTGCCTCGAGATGAGAGATCCCATGCTTTTCTCCATCCCAGCTAACTCCAATGGAGGGAGTAGAAAAAGAGAAGTGATGGACTCATGCAAATTCCTCCATACTTTTTTGTTATGTTGCTACTGTTGTGCTCTGTGATCTTCTGCACTATAAGCTGAAGGAAGAGTGATCTGCTTAAGAGAACTAATAGAAAGCTAGAACATTCAGCACTTTGCCCGTATTAAGATAGCTTCCAACGTCAGGTGAACAAATCAGTTTATTGTCCTGGCAAGTAATGAGGTACACAATGAATCCTTAACAAATATATGTCCAGATGCCACGCAATCCTTCTAGGCTAAGTACAGACAGTCAAAAACCCCGAGGCAGAATTGATTTAATCTAAACGGCTTCCTCACAGATACATAAATTGAACTGATAACCAACTGCACTGACATTCAGTTTTCAATCGGGAAAGACAGGGGGAGGCCTGCATTGACCCTGGCCAGTAGGCAGTGGGCCCTAGAGTTTGTATCCCAGCTTGCTGGTCATTGCCAGCCCAGTCAAGTGGGGCCTCAATTAGCTCCCCAGTGCATGCGCCCAACCCCCTGCTGTCCCGCCCACAGGGGGTTGAGGAGCCCCCCTGTCCAGGTGCTGGCCCACCTTGGGGGAGCATCCCTCTCAGGGGTTTTCCCCAGCCTGGGTTCCCCGGCTCAGGCAGCCCTAGGGAGCTGAAGGGAATTCCCCCTTCCCCCCCCCAGCAGCTGATTGCTTCAGCCACTCCCACTGGAGGAAGGGAGAAGAAGTCCTCCTGGCTGGGTGCCTGCCCATGCAGCCCAGCCCACCTTGGGGGCCTTCCCCCACCTCAGCCCAGGGTCTCCCAGCCCAGGGCAGCCCTGGGGAGCTGAGGGAATTCTTCCCCTCCCAAACCCTAGAACTGCTTGCTTCAGCCCTGGGAGTCTCATGGATAGCCCAGGGCAGCCTCAGGGGGAGGAGGGAAATTCTTCTGCTTCCCTGGAATTGGTTTTGACTCAGACTCACAGCAGCTGAGGCAAAACTGACTGTAGAAGAGCAGGAAAATTGTCCTCCATTCCCTGAGGCTGCCCTGGGCTATCCATGAGACTCCTATCACAAGCAGCTGTGGGGTCTGGAAAGGGGAGAATTCCCCTCAGCTCCCTGGGGCTGCCCTACTGCCTCCCCAATGCCTCCATGCTGTGCTGCTTGGGCAGGCACCTGGCCAAGAGGACTTCTTCTCCCTCCCTTCTGTGGTAGCAGCTGAAACAATCATCATCTAAGTGGGGGCAGAGATTTCCTTCAGCTCCCCAGGGCTGTGCCCACTTGGCTATGGGTCCCCTGGCCAGGAAAGAAGAAGTCCCCTGAGATGGGGACTCCCTGGTACCCACAACCCCAGGGCCTTGGGAACTCCTTCCCCCTCCCTCCTGTTGCAACAGCTAAGGCAAGGACCTGTGCAGGGGAGGAGGAGGTGGGGAACTCCCCCCAGCTCCCCAGGCTGCCCCTGGCAAGGGAGGGGGGCTGCCAAGGGTCAAAAAGCCCCCACCACAGGGGCTTTCTCTCCCCCTGACGTACTATGTAGACCCCGACTAGTCTGGAGGACTGTTCCCTTCCCCCCCATGGGCTGATGGATGCAGGCAGGAAGCAGGCTAGGGAGCAGAGGGGCAAGGCAGTCCTTGCTCCACTGGTGCAGGGGGACTGTGAGTTAACCTGTACCAGGAAGAGATCTGGGACAGAAATTCCATAAACCGTTTGACCTAAATCCGTTAAGTCTGATACTACATCCAATCAAGTTTATCTTAAAATTGGTTTTGGCCATTTTGAAAGTGTTTATGTACATTGAACTTCTGTTCTGTTACAGGTTTAAGCCAGTTTCCAACCACATAAACCAGTTTACGTGTAACTTTTGTCCCTAGCCCAAGGGAGATGCTTCAGAAAATATTGGCCTGTGTGACTTGCCTAGCTTCTCTCTCCTGAGTCTGCAGCAGCATCTGTTCCCTACATGTGAAACACATGCCCTTTCTTGATGTGACACATAGGTAGCTTGTTCTCTGTGAAGTTCATCCTGTAGACACTTCTTTCAGTGAAGACTATTAGTGCAAATGTCATTATTTATACACAATAAAGTAATAGTAATTCTACATCAGTAAAGGACAATTCTGTCTCTAGGTCATCCAAGTTTTTCTGTATTTATTTCCTATCATCTCACACTAATTGCTATTACCTTCTTCAGAACAGCAACAAGTACATTGTAGCTAATCAGCAAATACTGTACAAGAACAATATTTCCTAATCTGCATTCTGGTGCTGTAGTTAGAAGACAGTCTTGTCTTTTACCAAAAACTCAATCTCTGTGACTTCAGAGCCAATTTTTATTAACTCTCTTGACACACAATGGCTATTGGAGACTCTAGTCCTACTTACCTTGTGCTTACCAAAGTTGCCCATTAATGACCGACTGTGGGATTTTTTTCCACTTTCTTTTATGTCTGAGTTCTGCAAAAAAGAAAAGTGCACAATGAACACATTGTTCCTCAAACCATCTCAGGAATTTTTTTTCTCTTTTTTCTAGTCTTCCAGGGCCTTTAAAAACATGTATTTTTCAGCATGCTACAGCTTTTTTTTTTAGAGGACATTGGGCTGCTATTATGAGAATATATTACATAAAGGAACAGAAATTAAAGTGAAATTATTAAAATCTAAACCCAATGTGATTACTAATGAGCATAAATTTAAATGTGCAAATACAATATACAATGTTTTTATTCATACATATTATTTGTGGCTTGGCAATTGGCTGATAGTAAAGGAAAATAGACAAGTAATGACACAACAGTACTTTAAATCAAACTTAAGACAAGAAAAATAAGAACAGAGAGACTTATTTTTTCTCTCAACAAGCATTCTGATGGTGGAACTAGAGCAAGATAATATTTATTCATACTAGCTGATGAACCTATACAGACTGAATGTAAGAAATCATATTCATCATTAAAACAGCAGATTCCAAATTCCTTTCTTCTTTTCTTATAACATGCATATATATAATACTTCCCTCCATCCCTCACTTAATGCCAATATGTAAGTACTGCTGCCACTTTACCTCCTGCTTGTTATTTCTCTATGGTGGATGGATGAAGAAACCCACATCAGCCATTAGAGAACTGGTGGGGTCAAAAGAGCAGCCTACAGCCAGTACCAAAGGTGCTGTATGGTCTACAACAGTGGCAGCACCTAAAAGAAGAATGAGATACTCTACCCTTTGATTTGTATTGTGTGGTTCTTTTAGACCAGTGATGCTGGGGTGCTGTGAGATCCTTTGAAGGGTGCCATCGGATGGCATGCAATATGAGCACTGTTAGGTGTGCAAACACTTACATATGATTCACAACATAAACCCAGAGACTTCATACAGGAATCCATAGTATCAAAAACATTCCAACCCATTGTAGTCTTCCCAAGTTATTCATGATAAAAGAGTTTCTGTATTATTTTTCCATAGGCAAAAAACAAGTTAAAGTTAAGAGCTGGAATTTTCTAAGGGGTGCTTTGAATCTCGTGAAGGGTTTCTAGAGTCTAAGGAGCAGTGCCTTCAGTCTAAAAAGATTGAGAACCAATGCTTTAGATCAACTGATCTTCTGACAACCATACTACAAAGGGCCAGTTTATGCTTCCTCTTACTCTCAGATTGCATTGGTATAATTTAGTTAGTACCAATTCCATTTTCACACCTAAGCAAATTATAATTAAGTCAAATTAAATTAATGGACTTTCATCTGTGCAGCAATAGTGGCCTTGATCTTTCTTTGGCCTTGGTCCCTTATGTCACCGCAGAAATGATCAGGATTTTTTTTTAATATATCCATTTAAAAAAGCCAGGTGTCATTGGTGCAGGATGCAATTACAGTCAAAACCAGAAAAGTCCTCACCCATTCAGAATAGCCAGTATGTAGTCCACTAGTTAGGGCATTAGCCTGGGATGTAAGAGGTGCATCTACAATTTTCTATTCCACCTTTTTCAGGCCAGAAACTTGAACCTCAAAACTTCCACAGCCCATTTGTGTGCTTTGGCCCCTAGACTATGGAGCAGCCTTCTGTGCTTTCCTGTCTCCAGTTCTCCTATTGAAACTGTTCTGTAATCAGAAGCTAAAGAGAGGATAAAGGACTGAGGTTCCAAGTTCCAAGGATGCTGTGTCATACTCTTTGCAGGCAAATGCTCTAACACAGGGCAAAGTGGCTCTTCTGGAATAAGCCAACTCCCCTTGCTTTGATCCCAGTGCAGAAAGGAATCTTGACAATCTTTATGGGATAGAATAACCATTTCCTACCAAGCTCTAGTCACCATTTACAGTTGGGTGAAGTGAGTACAGAGTCAGCATAAAGTGAAGACACCCCTGTAAGTGAATAAAAAATTCTGATAAGATATCTTTTTACCTGTATATAATTTGGATATATGTAAGGGATATAGTAAGAGAATAGTATATCAGGCTAATCAAATATAATTATAATTGGTCCTAACAGAATTGCTCGTGGTTTACACAAGTGTAGCTGAAACTTGATTTGGATCTTGAATACCTCTCCAGCAAAGAATACTCCTGAATTAGCACCAGCACTGCTACTGGAAATTGTAATAATTCTGAATGGTTAGGCAGCTAACTAGTTGATTTTATTCCTATTAGCATTATGGTGGGTTCTCTCTCTTCTTTCAAGCAGACTTTGACTCAATTATTACACAGGTGAACAGGTACCACATGTTATATTATCTAGAGGCCAATGCCTTTTGTAGGTCATAGTAATGAAGCCATCTGCAAGCAATAGTTAGGTGCTCTAATGAGATAACGGCAGGGTTGTGGGAGGTCTCTTCAGCAAAAGAAACAGATGCACAAGATGACTCAGGAGCTGAACTGGAATTACAAGCAATGGAATCCAGGTGGACTAAAAAGTGATCAGCCATGTAAAAAAAGAAACATCAAAACAAGACAAAACAAACAACAACAAAAAACAATCAAAAGGCCTGCAGCATTTGAAAGTGCAGGTAACCGAGATGATAAAAGAAAAAAATCTCTAAAACACAGGCAGATGCAGAGTGTGCTTGGTAGGCAGCCACAGGAATCCTTATTTCCACCAGTACAGAGATATCCCCTGGGACATCAATCTGATGATCACTGGCAGTATCTAGCTTTGCTGTCAGAAGACACATCCCTTCATCTGCCTCAAGAGCAGCCAGAAAACCTAAATTTGTTGAAACGTATTTCCCAGCATTTACAGTATGAGTTCAGATACTTCCAGTTATTCAACATACAGCTATGGGTTGGTATGCATTCTCTATTATTTGTTATGGGCTGTTTAGGCTGTTCTTTCTCCTCCAACAACTAACTTGGTTATTGTACCTCCACAAAAGGTTTATAGAAAGCTGCTCCAAACAAAATACAAAAGGGAAAGTGACATGATGGTCAGGACATGATCATTAAGTGATTAAAATATTTTGCTGTGGACAGGATCCACATCCTTTCATTAGTCAGAAATATTTACACAGATTTGATACAAAATGTCAATTACAATTTTTGAAGCAAGTTATAGCTAGCTAGCTAGCTAGATAACAAAGCACTTTGCAAACACTAATAAATCCTCAAAAACAGCCTCTTGTAAAATAGGAGGGTATCATTAGCCTTAGTACTGATATATCTCAACAGCAGTGAAACAAGCAGTTCTGCTGAAGAGCCCCTGAATCTAACTTGAACCTCCCCGGCAGTGCTCTTCTGAGGCAGCATAACAAAGGTGGCATCCAGCTACCTTTCCAGCTCAATTCCATTTTTGTAGTTCTGTAGCATAATATTGCAACTAGGATAACATTTGGTAAGATTAATGGCACTGAAGATATGCAATCTGAGAGAATAAAATTTGACCAGTAAACAAAAGGAAATGGTAAAGCTTCACAGTAGATCTCCTTCTGGCACAAAATCTAATGAAAGTGCTTAGAACAGAGTTTTACAATATACCCGCGCTGGCTAATGAGTTACTGAATTACCAAAACATAACAGTTTAAATTCCTCTTTAAAATGTTCTCTCTTCTATGTAGGTCAACAGATTACATCAATTAAACCTCTAGTTATTTCAATTTATTACTGTATTGTTGAGCTTTACACTGCCAAAAGGACCTATAAGCCACACAGCCAAATACAGTACAGTTTCAGACGAGCACAGGAACAAGTTAAAAGATTAATAGAGGCTATAAGAAGGCATTTACTCATATCAGATTAGTGAACCAGCAAAAGCATACCCTAAAATTTTGTATTATTGGTTGTCAGCAGTTCACTAAAAGGTCTGGTCCCCTTCCCCAGCAGGGGAGAGCGCAAGGTGTCAATAACTCGGCCCATGGACAGGCTCCCCTAGGGGGAGAAAAAGGGGTAGTCTGGAGGGCACAGGGAAGAGTAGTGTGGCAACCCCCATCACCCCTGGCTGGAGATAATCTTTCTGCAACAATTTTTCAGTGCTCTAGCCAGTGGTCTGTGAACATTATGTATACCTCTCTTGATTATATTTTTGTAGTGCTGTAAAGTGATATAAACACAAATCTGTACATGGCATTAGGCTTAGTTTCAGGTTGGGGACAGCAGAGCAGCAGCACTTCAACTGGTATTGCATGATACTGGTATAAGCTATTATACTGTATTTGTTATATCAGCATGCTCCTATAGGGTCATAAACCTAGCAAACCTTTGCAACTATAACCCTTTTTGGTTCATTGTTAGTGACCAAACTTATGTGTACAGCTACTGAAGCAGCCAGATAGAACAGTTACATTGTAATAGTTGATACAAAATCCTAAATGGTAACTTCCCCTGCCCTTTTAAAACCAGTTGAAATTTACATCTGTCCACAGCCTCAGATCTGGTTACTTCCCTTGCTCATAAAAAATCAGCTTACCAGAGAATCAACTCGCTCTAAAGGGGGCTTGAGCAGCTGAAATCTGAGTTACTTTTACTAAATCTTGTGTGTTCACCCTCTTCTATCCCACAGGAAAGATTGTGATATGTGGTGGCCTTTGGGGGAAGACAACTGTTGCAGTTGTGGGGTGAGGCAGGGAGGAAGGGACTATATGAGAGATCTTAGCATCAGGCTACAGGACAAAGTGGGGCTTTGCTCTCCTCTTGTAAATTCACCAAAGCCAATAGGCCTTAGTTTGGGTAGCTGTCTGTCATATTGAATGAAATAGTTTGAATGCTTATAATAGTTGCCCATTAGCCAGTTTAGGAAGACAAGATTCATCTTCTTATCTAGGCCATTGTTTTGGTCTACGTGCGGAAGGTCCTGACTTTGATCAAAGTCTTAGCTCTTGAAAGTCTTAACTCTTTAGAGGCCTTTAACAAAGTTAACATAAAAATGACCCTTAAGCAAACATCCCACATTCCGAGAGATCAAACCCTAGGGCCTTTGACAAGATTGGAAATAAAAGTCAATTCAGTGATATGGAAATTCCCCAAAGTAATTAAAACGGTCAACAAAAGAAACTAATTACCAAGCAAAAGAATCTGTTAAGTAAGATCTGAGCCCAAATTTGGGAGTAGTGACAGGTTTGGGTAGGAGGGGCCCAAGACGGCACTCACTCAATAAAAACTGTAACCTACTCTTCCAATTTGGAGGTAACCTCACTTGCAGAACAACGAAGGAAGAATCACAAGGGTAGGACAGATCAGACTGATCACCTGAACCACCCTCTCCGTGAACACGAATCTCTTAGTTCACGCTGAAGCCGCGGAGCGCCCGAAAGGGACTGAAGGAAGGGGACTTAGTCCTATCAGTATTGAGGCCAGCCCATTGAATCGTATTGCTGAGGCAAGCCCATTGAACCGTACTAGAGGCCAACTCATTAAATTGTACTACTGAGGAATGAAACCATATTTAGGTGTTTGGCTTCTCGGAATTCTAGGATTGTAAGTATATTATGAAAAATAATAGTATTGATTCAAATTTAACTTTGAGTTGTAATTGTAATTATTTTAAGGAAGTACATTTGGAGCATTGTTTCTGATATATGTAGTTATTGTGTTCTTAATGTTTGTGGTATTTCTTAAAGCTAAGCAGTGTTATATGTGTAGCAAAGAATTTTAAAATAAAATTGTGTTGTATGAATTAAGTGTGTAACCATTGTGAAATCGTGCAATCATCTAACTACTCCCCCAGCCAGTGCATCAAATGAATCAGTAAGTTGTGTGGGATTTTCTCTATTCCATAACCCACTAGAGACACTGTCCCCAGATTCTGTTAGTCCCTTGTCTCTCCACCAATCAAGGCTTCCCTCCTTCTCAAGAGCATTTACGTCTGAAGCATTAACCTAGGCAGAATGAAGCCCAAGAGCTCCTTATCCTCAAGGCAGAAGAGAGTTCAAGGAAGACACTATACTGTAAGGGAGGGACTGTGCTAGACTCTTATTGCCAGCCTGCACTGAGTCCTGGTGGAGGAAAATCCCAATTCCAGAAGGGAAATGCTCCTCACAGAACAGCCTACTTCTAATTCAATTCAATAGATCATTGTTTCCAGTTCCTGATGAATACAGTGATAAATTTTCAAAGACAACAGGGAACTAAAGAGCACAATGTAAAGTACTCTAAGCACCAACACATTTTGCTGTTTCTTAGAAATAATTTGGGGATAGGTAGAAAAACAAAAAAATGATCAAATACAGTTTTGTAAAATGGTTATACAAAGTTCTGGACATAAAAAAGTGTGTTACATTTGAGCCACTACAGGCATAAGCTTGTAACAGTGCCTTTTACAAGGTAGATGCATCTGTTAATGTAAAGAGTGAAAGAGACAGATAAATAGTGGGCTGTCAATTACAGCAGATTGAGAAAATAATGGATTTCTTGCAGAAAATGTGCAGCGCGTACACAGGTAAAGTATAATTTTTCATGGAATATTCATGAACTATCACTGATCTTGGCAAATGGGTCCCAGTAGTTCCATGAATATTCCATGTAAAATGCTACTTTACCTGCACACAAGCCACACGTGCAGCAGGCAGGCACACACCATAGGCAGCGGAAGGCTAATGGAACTTAGCCCCCTCAAATGTGGGGCAGTGGTGGAAGCACAGAGGGTCACAGGGCGGTCTCGGTGTGGGCTCTGGGCAGCTGCTGTAGGGGGAGGGGCGCATACAAACACAGCCGCAGCCTGCATACAGCCAGGGTCACAGCCCAGCAGCATGTGGAGCACTGCCCATCACAGCAGGCAAGTCTGTGAAGGGGAAGGAGCATGGGGGTTGCAGATCAAGGCCCCCACAGTAAGGGAGGGAAGGAGGCAGATGCAGGGGCAGGTGCTGGGGTGAATGGAGCCCTGGGACAGGTCGTCCAGGGGTGCAGGGGGGCTCCCACTGCTGTGCTCACACCAGGGGAGGCACAGGGGGCATGTGCCCCCTGGATTTGGCAGGGTGCTACTGTGGGCTGGGCTCTGTGCCCTGCTGTTGTTGCCCTGAGAGCAGTGTGATGTTATGTGCCTGCTGCCACCAGGCTGCGCTGTGTCTCGTTCCCTCCTGGCGGTGGTGTTGCACGGCTCCTGGGGCAATGGCAGTGGGGTGCAGATCCCAGCCTGCAGCAGCAGCCTGCCTCTGCCCCATGCACAAATCCAGGGGACATGTATACCCTGCATCTCCCCTAGGGTGGACACAGCGGTGGGAGCGCCCTGCACCTCTGAACAAGCTGCCCAGGCTCTGTCCATCCCATGACCTGGCCTGGGGCCCCATTCACCCCAGCCCCCGCCCCTGCCCCTGCCTGTCCCACTCCGTCCCTCACTGTGGGGGCCTCAATCTGGCCTCACTCATGTCCCTTTCCTCTCCCCCCACCCCTTCCCCTCCACAGACATACCTACTGGGGGGGGGGGGGGGTCGCCCCGCCCTCCCCCAAAGGGGGGGGTGTACGCTCAGCCTCCCCCAAATAATATTTTCTCCCTCCACTTACAGCACACACACACACACTGCCCCGCCCCCCACTCCAAAAGTCCCCAAGCCCTGCCCTCCAAACCCCCTTCTCCCCCCTGCTCCCTATATACTTACCTTCATTTGGCGGTCTGGCTGCATCCTGGCCACATCCCTGGCAGCCACTTGCAGGCTGTGAAAGCCCAGGGTTCCCCTTGCAGGCTGGAATGCTGCCAGCCTGCAAAGGAAAACCTGCTTTCACCTTTTTCCTGGCACAGGCTCACAACCCTTAAAAATCATAGTGTGGGGCTAATTTCACTGTATCCACACAGTCCACAAAATTGCAATTTTCTCAGGTCCCTAATTATGGGGTGCTGTCTGGATAAGTTAAAAGAGGTATCAATAGTAAAAAGGAAAGCTTTTATTTTACCTTTGTCTCAATACAAAATGAGTTTCTTGGCAGTCACTTGCAACATGTGTTCATGTTGAATTAATTGGTTTAATGGTTTACAAGGAAGTAAAAAGTGAATACCCTCATGATCTGTGGGAAAATATGATGAATAAAAGCAGCAGTTTTGACTTCTTTTTAGTGATGGACCTTTAATTAGCATAAATGTATCTTTAGACACTGTAATTTATAAAAAGGCTTTTCTAATTGTAATTACTGAGGCAGAGATTGTTCCACTATTAAAAATCTACACATCTAATATTATTGGGAGGAACCAAATGCAAGGCAGATATTAAAATGTAGCCAGGAATTGATCCTGACCCTATTAAACATCAATGGTTTGCTTACATTTGCAGAATATGGACCAGAAGACATTAAAATCGCATAAAACAAATGTTGACACTTCTGAATGCTTATTTGCATTTGGCAAAGAGCAGTTACTTTAAGGATCTGACTTGAAGCCATTTAATGAAGCCACTGCAGAGTAAAGATACTCAGTTCCATGCATTTAAAATTCCTTTAAATGTCACTGCTGTTTTAAATGCACATATTGCAGCTCATTTTGATAAATAAAACACTATCTTGATTTTCCTTTCATAAAATAAAGACATTCCTGCCATCTTTTAAGAAAAACTGGCTTTGTATCCTTTAAAGTATAATACATGCAAAAGCAATGGAAAAGCTCGCATTAATATTAAAAATAACTTTTACCCATTCTAAAAGTAGGTCATCATCAGAAATGGCACTCATTTGATTTTTGTACCATTCTGAATTGTAGCTCATGCTGACATGCACTTGCATTTGCAAGCAGTAAATGGATTGTGATGGCATCAGGACATTAGTGAATAACAAATACTAATACCTATTAACAATAGTCTCAGTATGAAAATTCAGGGTACTTTCACTGCAATTCACTTGAGCAAATAAATACTCCAGTCCCCTCATAAGAGTTTGTCAAATTCGGTCCTAAGGTCTACTAACACTAATTCCTAGCCCACTGTAATGTTATTAGAACATTTAGAAGATATTTAGCATTGCATACAGACATATATAGAGCTCAACATTTGCAAAATAAAGTTTCCCTTCTTTTGTTAAATCAAAAAGAGGGGTTGATGCTACTCTCAGTTAAGTCAGTGGTAAAATGGCCATTAATATCAATGATTAAATATTAGATCCTTAAAAGATGGAAATGTATTTTGTCTACAGTGTAGAAGAGAATGTAGCTAGATAGAAATGGAAGTTAAGATGCCTGGAATTAATTCTTACCTCTGACTGTGTGTCAATTTTGGCAAGCCCTTTGATTCTCAATATTTCAGTTTACTTCTGGTAAATGGTTACCTACTTAATCCATCAAAATATCTGAGGTTTAATCAAAAAAGGCTGAAGGCTCGAAATACATGCTAGCAATTGTGTTTGTGTATTTTAACTTTCCGACTAATTTAAGTAAGTAGAATCTTAACTACACTAATACCAATTTTATGGGGTTTGTTTTTATTTAACTTCTAAGGTTATGTCCTCTTATTTTTCCAAAGTTTAGAGGAAAAAAATGTTAAGAACAGTTACACAAGTGGAAGTATGTATTGGGTGCTGGTGGAAGTGAGACCCTCCCCTCCCCCCAAGCTTTACCAGAAGAGGAATCAGTTTGACCTGGCGCTCCCAGAGTATATACAGGGTGCGCGTTTCAGCGGGGCTTTCTGGCACTTTTATCTAGTAGCTGATTCAATCAGCTACTAGATAAAAGCGCCACAAAGCCCCACTGAAACATGTGAGCTATACAGACATTGGGCAAGCCAGGCCAAACTGACTCAATTTCTCTTCTGGGCATGCACTGTGCTTAGCACGGATGTACACCAAGCTGAAAGTAAAGCGTCAGGTTTCTTTTTCTATGTCTGTAAGCACCCTATGATGTCAGTCACTCAAACAGTTCTCCATATATATGCCAATATAATGTGAATAGGAAACTATCAAACTGACAGTATATACTGATAAGACCATATACAAGTTCCTGATTATCTCATATTCTGTAAATAGGCTCAGTCTTGCCAAAGGCCCACTGCTGTGATAGGATCCAACAGCACTGGCTTTTATGACCATCTAGAGTCTCAGTAATTCCAGTGGACTTTGTCAGAGGAAGAGCTCATACTAGCCCATCGTAGTGCCTACAGTTATATATGGTCATTGCTAGTACAGATAGTTATACACTTTCCATCTGACTGTCCCAGAATCCCCTCTAAAGCTATTTTTTCTGGAGTTGTTTCCAGATCTTTATTCTGGATAAAGTAACTTTTGCAAGGTTTATTTACAAAACTGCACTGAATTTTATTCCAAAGCAAATCTGCAGCTGTCAAATCTGCCACAACAAATGGAGGAGAAAATAGTTTTTGTACCTGTTTCAGGTTTACATTTAAACCCTCGTGTGTTGCCTTTAACAGTGCTGTCACAGTGAAGCTGTCAGGATCCTCTTTGTCCCTGATTTGAGATTCTTTTATCAGCGATTCAAGTTTCTTCCTTATAAAAGATTCTATCTGGTGCTCAGTTGTACCATTACTCTGAAATGAAGTAACAGATCCTGTTAAAATCTATTCAATCATGCCAATCATATTTGAAAAAGGCAAATAGACTGTGGTGGATGCTTCATGAAAGGAGCAACCTATTAATGTTTCCAGTGTTTCCTCTTAACTTTTCCAGGAACAAGCAGAATCATACATTTTCCACTGAAACATATAGCAACTCATCGGACCATCAGTAACCATTTACAACACCACAAAATGTGTTTCTCGCTGTGATTTTACCCATTTGGATATAACATTATTAATTACCTACTCTCTTAGAGGGGTGAGGAGAATTACCCACCCAACGTGTTTGAGTAGCCCTTTGAAAAGGCCTGTGTTCAGAATTATTAGAAATCTTTCTCTGTGGGATCAGACAGAAGTGACGTTTTATTACCAGGGACCTGGGTTTTCCATTTGCCACAAAAAAATGCAACAAAAAGTAGATTTTTGCCTTTAAAGGAGAAAAAAAACGGGAAACTGCAGGTTTCCCTTGCAGGCTGGTGGCATTCCAGCTTGCAAGGTGCTGTTTGGGGCTGGGAGGAGAGGAATACAGGGGGCACCAGGTGTACGTGTGTGCGTACACACATGCATGTGGCAGCCAGGCAGCGGGGTAGAGAGCAGCTCCCACAGCTCCCTCCAGGTAAGTCGTGTGTGCATGGTGGGCATAGTATGATTGCCAACTCTGTTTCAATCTACTCCAGAAGATTTCTGGAATGCCAACATGCCCACAACACACAACACGAATGTGCCCACGTGCTTGTGTATATCAGTTATGGATTACGGTGCATAGACTTTTTGTCAGGAAGGCAGATGCACATTACTATTACATTTTAAAAACCCCACTGGACTACTGTATAAATGAGATTCAACATTTAATATTTATTTTGATTAATGCACTATCATTCATCTCCCAGCTGACTTTCAGTAGTCTTCTGGATATTTATATCCAATTCCTGGAGGGTTGGCAACCCTAGGGCACAGGTGATGCACAGCAGGGTGGGAGGACACAGGCGATGTGTGATGGGGTGGGTGGCATGTGCCCCCTGCAGATTTCTGTGCCTATAGTAGGGCATGGAGTGCAGGGCTGCAGCCTGGCCAGATCAGCTCCAGGCAGGATCTGCCTCAGTGGCCCAGCAGGTGGAATCCGGTGCAGGAGAGAGTGCCACACTGTCATGGCCTCCAAGGTGAGGCACAGCAGTGTTGGTGCGGAAGCAGAATTGAGTTGTGACCCCTGCTGCTGCCAGGCAGGCAGGGGATGCTTCACCTGGGTGGCCCTGGTGGCAGGGTTCTCCCTCCCATGCCAGGTCCTGCCTACTGGGCCGTGGAGGCAGCTCCTGCCCAGAGCTACACCAGCCAGGCTGCAGCCCCATGCTCTGTTGTCAGTGTAGAAATCGGGGGG
>NW_005841858.1:1859575-1895523 GCF_000455745.1 Alligator sinensis
CCACAATGCACTGTCTGTATCCCCCCAACCCCCATACATCATCTATGCTCATACCCCTCCTTCCTCACACAGCCATCCCCTTCCTCACACACTGTGGGGCTGGGGCCTGGGGGTAGGGGACTGTGGGTTGGGAGTGAGGGACACCAGCAGGGCCACAGGGCTGAGGGTTGGGAGTGAGGGGCACCAACAGGACTGGGGGACAGATGGGTGCTGTGGCTTGAGAGTGAGGGGCAGCAGTATGGCAGAGGCAGGGCACCAGCATATCAGAGCTACTCAGCACCACAAAGCAGTGTGTGTGTGGGGGGCGGGAAACACAGCTGCAGCTGAACCCATGCCCTGGTGAGCAAAGGGGATGGGGAGCTCTGATTTAGTAAGATAAAAAGCCAAATTCAAACACCAAAATATATATTTAGAATTATTTTATTATAATGACTGAGGCTCTGGTAGGCTTCCAAACTGCTTTAAAATTGTAAGTATATCAATAAAACATTGCATTCAACTCATACTTATTTATATAGTGGGATTTCATTCTAATCACAGAAAACAAGGATTTGGGGGGTTTTAATCAAAGAATTTTGGATTTTTTAATCAGAGAATTTTGGATTTTTAAACAGAGGAAACGAATCCCTGTTTATTACCATTATTAATAATAAATACTTATACTATGGTAGCAACTACCAGGTGCACTGGGCTAGGTGCTGTACGAACACAGAACAAAAAGATGCTCCCTGACCCCAAAGTGCTTAAAAGCCTTTTTGATGTAAACAGCAGTGACCCCACACACAAACAGAAACCTCTCTTGATTTCTATGATAAAGAGGAGTCAGAGCTCTTCCCCACACTGGAAGATGAGATGCACCAGTTCTGCAGAAGACAAGAGACCACCAGCACCACCCACAAGATGTCCTCACTAACACTAAGGGCTCCCGTTGCCTGGTGACACACCTCCTGTTCCGCATAACAGGAGGATAATGAGGGAAAGTTACTGATCATGGAGAATGCCTAGTTACTGGTCCCTGATCAATCATTCATGATCATGAACTGCTTGTTATAGTTGGGGGTATACTGTTAGTTGTGTTCAATTGTAAATCTTCTCTTACATCCTAACCATAAGGGTTGGCAGGACTGGGGCATTCAATTTAATGTACTAACCTGTAATGAAACAGTTTTTCCTTACTGAGTGTAACAGATTTCAATGCTGCAGGAAATACAGATAAAATATAACTTCTTGTGTCACTTAATGAACTAGTTTTCCATTTTGCTTCATATACCCAAAGCAAAATTATATCTTTGTATGAAACAGTCTTGTAGAATATACAGCTTAAAATGCATCACATTACATTGTGATCTAAAAGTAATGTTTTCTAAAAGTAATCAAAACCAATGTTTTTTAGAAGTGAAATGAATCAATTTAGCATTCAGTATCTCTATTCTTATATGCCTAAAAGATCAGTCTTTTTACATAGCGCATGAAGAATCACAGAAAACTTTGCTGACTATTTGACATCTTAGTGGTGCCCTGTGAATAGAGTAGAAAAAAAGAACTGGCAGGAACATCTGGTCTCTCTAAACCATTTCAGTGGGGAATTTGAATTACCTGTGAAGTGATTCCCAAGTCAGCCTGAATTTTTTTATTCCCAACAGCAGATGCAAATGATGAAGAAGAAAAACAGAAAGTTTGGTATAATAAGTTCTTGCAGAACAGTCAGTATAAAGCAGAACTATAGGGGGAAAGTTGGAGTGGGAGCATAGGTGTGGGTGCCTGTGCACACTGTAAAGAGAAAGCAAAACCCTTGCATCAGATTCAGACCTGAGATCAATGGAGTTACACCAGCTGATGTGAAATTTGAACTTGACACTTCCTATTTGTTTCTACTACAGACTATTTTCTTCTTTGTTTAAAATGTTAAACCAGTGAAGCATGGCTGCTTCTGGGCTGGAACATCTAGCAGGTGCAAATAATGCTATGGAAAGGGCTAACTGAATGAAGAGCAGGGGAAAAAAAATCAAACAAGTCCAAAAATCAAAGAGGGGGGAAAAGTAGTCAGGGCAATCAAAAGAAAAAAAAAAGAAAAGGAGATAGGAAAACTGATAAGGAATTAATCATTAAAGGTGTTTATACATGCAACAAAATTGGCCTTTAAAGCGACTTAATTGCCCTTTGGCACCGCTTTAATGGTGTTGCTACTTACACATTCAGTGGCGTATTACACTTTAATGGCACTGCTATCTAGCCATTCAGCGGCGTAGTTCATTCTAAATGACTTTGTTATATAGCAAGGTAAAACCCCTCTGAGGTATTTTAGTTTGCTATGTAACACAGTGCCACAGTGCATGGGGCACTGGAAGACACCATGCTCAGAGAAGCTCGGGCTTGGTGAGCTTCCAGCGCCCCATGCACCATCCCTGCTGCTTTCTCCCAGTGCCAGCACACCCAGCCATCCTCCTGCCACCTTGCCGCTCTGCCCCAGGGGCAAGCCAGCCATTCCTGGTCAGTCCCAGGCAGCAGGAAGGTGGCAGGGACGGTGCACGGGGTGCTGGAGCCTACTGGCCTCTCTCATGGCAGGGGGGAGAGCTGCCAGTGAGCCAAGCAGTCCCTGAGCTGCAGGGGACCCTGGTCCTTCCCTCCATGGTGGTGGTGCCCTGCAGGTGGCACCCACCCACTAGCACCCACCCTGGGCAGTTCACAGGGGTGCTGCCACTGCAGAGGGGAGCACCGGGCCCTGCACAGCTCAGGGGCTGTGTGACCCAGCGACAGCTCGTGCAGGCAGGC
Organism: Alligator sinensis; assembly: GCF_000455745.1. NCBI lineage: Eukaryota > Metazoa > Chordata > Crocodylia > Alligatoridae > Alligator > Alligator sinensis. Next base: position 1,862,348 of record NW_005841858.1, read on the forward strand.
TCAGCTGAGGTGGAGCGGGGGGAAAAAAAAGCAGCGAGGAACCTTTTTTAATTTTCTCTCTCGGAGCCTGCCTGAGCTGTGCAGGGCCTGGTGCTTTGCTCCATGGCAACGGCAACTCCTGGAACCAGCCGGGTGGGCTGCTAAGTGGGCAGGTGCTGCCCAGAGGGCACTGCCACCATGGAGGGAGGCACTGGGCCCCACACAGCTCAGGCAGGCAGGCAGACTCCAAGAGAGAGAGAAAGAAAAAAAAATCAGGCTCCTTGATGATTTTTATTTTTTCCCCTCCGTCAAGCTTGCCTGCATGAGCTACTGCCATGTTGCAAAGGCCCAGTGCTTCCCTCTGTGGTGGGGGTACCCCTCAGGACCGCCCAGGCTGGGTCCTAGCAGGTGGGTGCCACCTGGGGGACACTGCCACTGCAGAAGGAAGAACCAGGGTCCCCTGTAGCTCAAGGACTGCTCAGCCTGCTGCCGACAGCTTACCCCCCCACCCCACCATGGGAGGGCAGGAAAAAAAAAAAAAAGAATTGGGCCCTCTCGTGCCTGTATGTGCAACAGGAGTTTAGTTCTCCCGCAACTGAAATGGTGGGGTTTTAAATTACACAATTAAAAACCCACCAATTAAAAACCCACCAGTTCAATTTAGGGAAAACTAAACCCCCATCATGTGTACAAGCACCCTAAAAGTAAAGTTGAGGTGTGGAGTTTAGTACATCTTGTGTCTTGTCTCTCTTACCTTTGGCCTGTAAATTGTCTACCTCACCAGAAAGCTTTTCATGGTTTGAGACAATCTTCCTTTACACTTGTCGGTCAGTCTAGCACACTTTCATTAATAACAACATTTTCCATCTTGAGTGTCTAAAGCTGGGGTGGGCAATTATTTGGGTTGACGGTCACATCCACAGCTGCCCATAGGCTGCCAGCAGCTTCCTAACTGAGGTACAGGTGCAGATGGGGTGAGACAGGGAATTATCTTTGAAAACTCATAGCGATCAGGAGAGGTCCCAGGTGACTGGAGAAGGGCAAACATAGTGCCCATATTTATGAAAGGGAAAAAGGAGGATCCAAGGAACTACAGACTAGTCAGCCTCACCTCAGTTCCTGGAAAAATCATGGAGCAGATCCTCAAGGAATCCATTTGTAAGCACTTGGAGGAGAAAAGGGTGATTAGTCAGCATGGATTCCCCAAGGGCAAGTCATGCTTAACCAACCTGATTGCCTTCTATGATGAAATGACTGGCTCTGCAGATGTGGGGAGACCAGTGGATGTGATATATCTTGATTTAAACACGGCTTCTGATACGGTCTCCCACAACATGCTCACAGGCAAGTTAAGGAAGTATGGGCTGGATGAATGGACTGTAAGGTGGATAGAAAACTGGCTGGAGCATCAGGCTCAGAGGTGATTAATCAATGACTCGATGTCTAGTTGGCAGCCAATATCAACTGGAGTGCCCCAGGGGTTGGTCCTGGAGCTGGTTTTGTTCAATGTATTCATCAACAACCTGGAAGGTGGCATAGAGTGCACCCTCAGTAAGTTTGCAAATGACACCAAACAGGGGGGAGTAGTAGATACTCTGGAGGGAAGGGCTAGGATTCAGAGTGACCTAGACAAATTGGCAACTGAGCCGAAAGAAATCTTGTGAGGTTCAACAAGGACAAGTGCAAAGTCCTGCACTTAGGATGGAAACACCCCATGCACCAGTACAGGTTTGAGGCTATCTGGCTGGGCAGCAGATCTGCAGAAAAGGAACTGCGGGTTACAGTGGACAATAAATGAATATGAGCCAACAATGTGTCCTTGTTCCAAAAAAGTCTAATGGCATAGTGCGCTGCATTGGTAGGTGTGTTGCCAACAGGTCAAAGGAAGTGATTATTCCCTCCTATTCAGCACTGGTGAGGCCACATCTGGAGTACTGTGTTCAGTTTTGGGCCCCACACTACAAAAAGGATGTGGATATATTAGAGTCCAGAGGAGAGCAATAAAAATGGGGGGCTGGGGCACATGACTTGCGAGGACAGGCTGAGGGAGCTCGGCTTATTTAATCCAGAGAAGAGAAGACTGAGAGGGGATTTAATAGCAGCCTTCAACTACCTGAAGGGGGGTTCAAAAGAGGTTGGAGCTAAACCATTTTCAGCAATGACAGATGACAGAACAAGGAACAACGGTCTCAAGTTGCAGCAAGGAAAGTTTAGGTTAGATATTAGGAAGAATTTTCTCCCTAGGAGGGTAGAAAAATCCTGGAACAGGTTACCCAGAGAGGTAGCGGAATCTCTATCCTTGGAAGTTTTTAAGACCTGGTTAGACAAAACTTTGGCTGGGACAATCTAGTTGAGGATGGTCCTGTTTGAGCAGGGGGTTGAACTAGATGACCTCCTGAGGTCCCTTCCAACCCTAATTTTCTATGATTCTCTAATTATACAGCTGCAGGCTATGACCAGCACAGAAGCCTAAACCTGCCTGCAGCTTTAGCATGCCCCCCACCCCTATTGTGGCTGGAGTCTATCTGCTCACAGGTTAGTGCACTCTGTTCCTCCCCCTGCCAAACCAGATCTGGCAGCTGTTGGCCATGTCCACAACAGCCGCCAAACACAGCCATCAGTTTGCAAGGCGGAGTTCCAGGTGCAAGGAAGGGGCAGGGCTTGCTACAGCTACAAGCTGCAACCAGCATGGAAGCATGAACAGCTGTGGAGGCAGCCAGCAGCTGCCAGGTCCAGACTTCAGGGGCAAAGAATGCTACAGCTGTGGGAGGGTTCATGCTTCTGCTTCCACACTGGTGGCAGCTCTGGTCCAGAGATAGAGTGCATGAGCACATGTGTGCAAGTGAGTGAGCACCTGGCATGTCAGGAGCAGCCCCAGCCACCCAGCATGACGTGACTGCCTGAGCTGCTGCCACCAGCCCATGGGCCAAATCCATTCACTTCACAAGTATGCACCTGCAGGCCAAATCCACTTAGTTGGTGGGCTGGATCCAGCCCATGGGCCATATTTTGCCCATCCCTGGTTTAAAGTAAGGCAGCTAAATCCATATTATGTATGGATTTTCCAACTCAGATGTATACACTTAGAGCTTCTAAAATGCAGACCATTTAGTCAGATGCCTGTATATGGTTATTGATACCTGACTTTAGGCATAAAAATTGAAAAACTTGATTCTATATATGCAATAATAATAGTGGAATTTGTATCATTGTTGGAATAAGTAGACTGGGCTATTTCATGGTTATACACTTACATAACAGAGTTTTAACTTGCAGTCATCTTCAATTTCATCAGCACTGTCCTCATCAGAGACTTCCCCTTCTTCAGCATCTGCTCCAAGATGATATGGTAGTTTCTTACCCTAAATAAATTGGCATACAAATAGTTGTAATAAATGTAAAAGTTTGTGGTTCTACTTCCTGGGACATTTGACTTGGTATAGACATTCAAAAAGTCTGAAGCAGAATCAATCTAAGTTATGCAGTTTTCTGTAAATGGCATAGTTTAGATTGGTAGCGAACAGAACAGACATTCACCCTTTGGTGGGTGGTGCAAATCTTAGATCAGGTTCCACCATTTTTAAAACAGTCTACATGTGCTGAACTTTTGTTCTGTTATGGGTAGAGACCAGCTTCCAGTCACTTATACCAGTAAAAGTGTAATGTCTGTCCCTGGCCAATCAGGCCAAATTCATGTTCATTTCTCATAGTCCCATGTAAAGCATAAAGAGGCAATATATGACGTTAAGCTGTGAATATTCCTCACGTAGAGTGGCTCATACAAACACTACTCAGGAGAACAGTTTATCCTGAAGATAGTAACTAGCACTAACCAATGGTAAATAGGAATAGTATTAGCAAAAATATCCATTTAATGGGGATATAATTTGGCAGTGCCAAGGAATTAACAGTATGCAATATTAAACCACAGTCTTTTTTTAAAGTTATTGCAAAATAAAGATGAAAAGAAGTTTTAAAAAGTATGAAAAGAGGTAACTGTAGCTGCTGTTCCTGTATTTTTATTCAGTATACTAGTTCAAGTCATTTTAGATTGCTTTTTTCTAAATTCTTCTTTAAGGTCTAATAGTATCACAAATGTTTTTAGAGAATGCTTGTGGCCTGCTGTATGACAAATATGGTCTTCAAACTTACAGCCACAGTTACAAATATTTCTTCCCTGACGCGCTTAAAGAATGAATCCATTTTACAGTGCTGGTAGAAGTTTTGCCCCGTCTCTGAACCCTGGCACAGACAGGAATTTAAAGAAGTAGTTATGGAGGTATCGACTCAAGTATGGTTAACAGTTTAAGCTACACATATTCTTCATTAAATTCTCTCACTATCACACCACCAGCAGGTGCTCTATTGCTGATGGCAATTTAAACACTGCATCAACCTGTGTTGCTAACAAAAACTGTGTCCAAACACAGCTGTAGGCTGTGTGAATCTAATTGGGACAGTCTCTTCATAATCATCATCTTTTGCAAGTCTTAAAGCCACTGAAGTCAATGGGACTTTTTCTATTGATTTCAATGAACTTGGATTAGGCTACTAGCCTAGATAATCTCTCTGTGCACTGGTAGCAGGTACCAAGAGGCAAGATTTCAAAAGTTCAGCTATAGGTATGAACAAATGTACACTTGAAGTAGGGTCAAACTTGGTCAGGGCTGTACAACAGCTGTACAACAGCTTTTACACTGTAACTGTTATATCTGCATGCATCTAGTCATATAAATCTTGCAAAACCAATCACACTTTAACTGCTTCATCCAGTTGACCATTTGGCTCACTTGTATCACTAGGAATCATGCACACAAAACAGTTACAGCACAACAGCTGCAGTGTGTTCCCCAGCAGCACATCCCTCTCCCTTTTTTTTTTATCTGTTCCACATGTCTGTTTTTCCATACCCTACTAGTGATTTTTGAAAAAGCCACCCATTACATTTAATGTTTCTGATGCCATCATCCAGTTACCAGTAGTAATTCTATCACTGGCAATGTGACTCCTAAACAATGCAAAGTGAAAGGCATGTGGGACAACATTTTACAGTAGTTATGTGCCCACTGTTCTGAATTACTGGGAAAGATTTCAGAGAGGCACTTTGCTTAACTACAGATTGTTTGTGACCACTAGCAGATTAGTAACCTCACCTCTTTTTCTTAAAGAGGTTTAAGAAACTAAAAAAACTAAATAAAATTATGTCATAATAATATAATAACAGGCTGCCTCTTTTCATATCAAGAAATAAAATGTATGGCCATATGGAATATGTAAAATTTCTGAATTCCTATGGAAGTCTGCTGAGCAGCACTATAAGCTAATCTACCTTTTGCCTGGTTTTGACAGATGTACACTAAACATTGCTGCCACTCTTTTAAATGAATAATGTAAATCATTTAGACAGCGATGGGTCATTACATTGCCTATAAGCATAAATATCATGAAATGAGAGCTAAAGATAGGCAGTACAGGCTCCATGCACATTTTTAGTTTCTGCTTCTTGTTCTGTTATCATGTAATAAAAAATATATGCCTAAGGGGATAACCTGAATTTCTTATCTATTCTCTCTAAATTCCACTGACCGGGGTGAAAATACTTGGCTTCATAGTTTAGATACTGAAATTTTAGAATGCTGTGTTTTTCCAGACTGGCAGCTATAAGAATATCCAGGATGCCATGATTGTATAAATATAGATAGATGTCTGAGGCATTCAAAGGGCACAGTTATAGAGAATCAAATCACTTGTGTTTTTAACCTCTAAAGCCCAGTGAGTTCTCTAGAACAGAACATCATAGCCACTTTCTGGCACTGAGGTTAACTACCTCAGTGACTAAGTTAAGAATGTCCCCAGGTAACTTAAGTTTTGACTAGCAAAATTCACTATCAACTGCAAGATTCAAAGAACTTCTTATACTAGAGTTTTTGAAACTTGTTGGACAAGCACAAGCCTCTAGGGCAGCCCTTTGGTCAAAATGTCATTGCACATGTAGTTCCCAGCTGCTTCATGCTCACCTCCAGCACAGCATTATTTATGATGCAATCAGAAATTGAGCTGAGACTCTGCTATAGCTCTGCAACAGAAGCAGTGGAAGTAAACACATAAGGCAACTGGACAACATGTGGCAGTCAGCACAAAGGAAGCAGGAAAGTCTACTGGAACTGTGCAGATACATATGAGTGCAGTCACCAATCTGAAATGGGGGTCACAAGCCCTGGATGCTGGCTAAGGAGGGATGCCAAATTGGAGGCAGGGGGGTGCATGAATGGTGACGGGGACCTGGAGTCTGTAGGTGCACCGAGCTGTGGCTGGAGTTCTATCAGTGGCCATGTGTAGACGAAATGAGAGGCATGTGTGCACAACACTTTAAAGCAGGCTACATGCTTTTGCTTTCGCTTTAATGGTGTTGGTGTTTGCATGCCTTGGTGGCATATTTCGCATTAATTCCAGCTGCTGTAGGAAATTTGGCAGCATAATGTGCCTTAAATGACTTGGGGCACAGCAAACTAAAACTCCTCCAAGGAGTTTTAGTTTGCTGCCCCTACAGCCGTAGAGCAAAGCACCGGGCTCCATGCAGCTCAGGGGCTCTGCAGGAAGCCCTGCAAGCAGCCTGGCAGCAGCCTGGGAAGGCAGGCTCTGCCCAAGAAAAGCGGTGAGCCTGATCTCCCCCACCCCTAGTCTGCCTGCCTGCCTGAGCTGTGTGGGGGCCCAGTGCTTCCCCCTGAGGCTGGGGTGCCTTCTAGGACCACCCAAGCTGGGTGCCTGCGTGCAGGTGCTGCCTGGGGGGGGCTGCTGCTGCTGCTGCCACGGAGTGAAGCACCAGCCCCCCCCTCCCCCCACAGCCCAGGGACTGTTCCACCTACCGGCAGCTCGCCCTCCCCTCCCTGCCAAAGAGGCAGGTAAATCAGCAGGGTGTGTGCATGACACAGAGGTTTAATCAGCTCTAAATTGAAGCAGTGTTTTTTAAAAACCCACTGCTTCAAGTTAAGGCCCCCGTTTTGTCTACACATGCCCAGTTGTTACTCCCCATCCCCCATAGGAGATGCTGCTACTGCTACTGCTACTGCTGCTGCTGCAGGGGGAGGATCCTGGAGAGCAGCTACTGGGTTAGCCTTGTCACAGCTGCCACGAAACTAAGGCTTCTACAGTCTCATTTAACATTCAATTCTGCAGCACTGTAAAGGGTTAGCTCTGTAGGTGTTGGGGTGTGAGGCTGACAGAGGAGTCTGAGTCTTGCCCCTGCTCCACATGACCAGCCCCCTGCTAGATATATGTCTGGGTGAGCCCAGGCTCTGCTTACACCACCCCTCTCCCTCCACCCATTCTCCTAGACTCACTCTCACACACACAAACACTCTTCCCAAGGTACCAAAACAGCTAGCTACACCTCTTTTACGTTTGAACAGTTAGCTGGTGGGGTAGGGATAGGTATTCTTCTAAAGTGGCATTTGTTGGCTATTTCTGATAGAAGGATACAGGGCTTGACAGACCATAAGTGTAATCCAAAATAGTAAGTGTTCTTGAATGTTCCTACATGATCACTCAAACCTTAACAATGCCTAGAGTGCATAAATAAAAGACCTAATGAGGAATAAAAATCAAGATGCTATTTACAGTCAAGAAATTAAATTTTAGTGATGTGATGATGTGTTCTTATCTTAACTACTGATTGCATTATCTTATCCAGGCTTACTCTATTTGTCAGTGCCACACAGAGACAAGCTATACAGTTCACTAAGAGATGTAGCCAGAGAGATCAATAGGGTGTTGAACTGAGGCGGCATAATGGATACTACTCTGCCAGTCAGTGGTCTGATTTGCCTCTCACATGCGCCTTTGTAGTGGTATAATTCAATTGATTTGAGTGGAATTACTCTTAAACTATACCGGTATAAGTGAGAGGAGAATCTGACTCAGCATTCAAATTCAAGGACAATAAGAAGTCCTTTTTCAGATATGTGGGGAGCCAGAGGAAAAGCAGGGGCAACATTGGACCCCTGCTGAACCAAAGTTAAGCAGCCAGCAGGTGCTTGATTAAGGCAGCCATTTTAATTCTCTGGCTGCCTATATAAAGAGCTCAGTTCCCTGCTGGCTGGGAAGGCAGCAACTTAGTCAGGCTGCAAGGCTCCATAACATCCTGGAGGTAAGGGAGGAGCTGTAGGGGATGGTCAGGAGGCTCCTGGTCCTGGGCATGACCTAAAACTGCACCCTGCCAGGAGTGGGTGGCCAGGTGGGGCTCTCAGTGGCAAGGGAGCCCCCAGGAAATATCAGGCCAGTTATTACCCCGGTGAAAGGCAGGTAGGAGCACCTTAACCCTAGCCCTCACCTTTGGGTGGGTTAAGTAACACCAGAGGCAGTTGGGGGCCAGACATGGCTATGGCCACCTGAGCCCTGTGTGGTGCAAGACCCCGAGAGACCCCAAGGAGGGAGAGTGGGGGCCAGGCATGGCTGCAGCCACCTGAGCCCTGTGGGGACCGAAGCCCCATGGCCTCAAGTGAGACGGCAGTCTGGAGCCCCGAGTGAAGGGGGCAGAGACGAGTAGCCCCAAGCGAGGGGGCAGTGGGGAGCCATGAGTGAAAGGGGTGGAGATCTAGAGCCCCAAGTGAAGGGGCGGTGTGGAGACCCTGAGTGAGGGCAGTAGGCCCAGGTAGGTCTTTGGACACCTGAGGCTGAAGTTTAGGCCCAAGGCCAAGTAAAGGGGGCTCAGCCCAAGAGAGAGAGGCTGAATCCTGACCCCGGTAAGTCCTCCACTGCTAGGAGGCTGAGTGTGGGTCAAAAGTAAGATCTTAAGTAGCACCACAACCTGTTGCTCCAGTGGGGGGAGTGAGAGTCCCCTGTGAGACCCTGGAGCACCAGTTGTAGTGTGAGGTACCCTAGCTCGCACTAGGGTGCGATGCGGCGGCTAGTAAAGCGACCAAAACGCTGGCTTGCATCCATAGATGCTTCTCAAGCAAATCCCGGGACGTCATTCTCCCCCTGTACTCGGCCTTAGTGAGGCCGCAGCTGGAGTACTGTGTCCAGTTTTGGGCTCCACAATTCAAAAAGGATGTGGAGAAGCTTGAGAGAGTCCAGAGAAGAGCCATGCGCATGATCAGAGGGCAGGGAAACAGACCCTACGATGACAGGCTGAGAGCCCTGGGGCTCTTTAGCCTGAAAAAGCGCAGGCTCAGGGGTGATCTGATGGCCACCTACAAGTTTATCAGGGGTGACCACCAGCATCTGGGGGAACGTTTGTTCACCAGAGTGCCCCAAGGGATGACGAGGTCGAATGGTCACAAACTACTTCAAGATCGTTTCAGGCTGGACATAAGGAAGAACTTCTTTACTGTCCGAGCCCCCAAGGTCTGGAACAGCCTGCCACCGGAGGTGGTTCAAGCGCCTTCGTTGAACACCTTCAAGATGAAACTGGATGCTTATCTTGCTGGGATCCTATGACCCCAGCTGACTTCCTGCCCTTTGGGCGGGGGGCTGGACTCGATGATCTTCCGAGGTCCCTTCCAGCCCTGATGTCTATGAAATCTATGAAAAAAATCACTTGGCTAATTAAGTCATATTTTAAATCCTTCAATGAAAATGATAAGCAAAGTAAAACTGATGGGCATAGAGGTGTAGAATAGGCTTATTACTTCCAAACAGGCTGTTGACTTAAATAAGGGTTTGTATTTTCTCAAGTGATTAGCTGACTTCAATTGAATATTTTTGTTGCTGTAATTTTTTTTTTAGTGATACAATATCAGAAAACAATCTGCAGTGATGATGAGTCATCAATGTGGTGAAATGATCAACAAGGCTAACCGCACTTTATCATGCATTAGCAGACGCATGATGAACAGGTGCAGGGAGGTGATACTTCCCCTCTATATGGCATTGGTCAGGCCACAGTTGGAGTACTGCGTCCAGTTCAAGACACAACACTTCAAGAGGGATGTGGACTACCTTGAGAGGGTTCAGAGAAGGGCCACTTGTATGGTCAGATGTCTATGAGGGGAGACGGAGGGACCTGGATCTCTTCAGCCTTTGCAAGAGAAGGCTGAGAGGTGATCTTGTGCCTATAAATTCATCAGAGGAGGGCATCAGGGAATAAGAGATGCTCTATTTAGTAGGGCACACCCTGAGGTAACTAGGAACAATGGCCACAAATTGACGGAGAGCAGATTTAGGTTAGACACTAGAAATAACTTATTCACAGTAAGGGTTGCCAGAATCTGGAATTGGCTTCCAAGGGAGGTGGTGCTCTCCCCTATCTTGGGAGTCTTCAAGAAGAGACTGGAAAAGCACCTGGCTGGGGTAGTCTGATCACCGGGGCTCTTTGGGGGTCAGACTCAATGACCTACTGAGGTCCCTTCCAACCCCAACATCTGTGAATCTATGAATTTGTTGTTTTTGAATACTGTCTCAGCTTTTCAGCCTAGGCAGCTAATTCTGCAATCAGTAATTAGATTTTATCACTCATTGTTGGAAAAAGCCAGGCTAGAAAGAAAATTTAAACATGTTTCCCATGATGTATTGTAAGTAACATATGTTTAACAAGAATGCACTGCCGAAGAACTAGAATCTCTCTGCTTCTAACTCTTTGCTATGAAGTGGCAGCTTTTAGCAGTTTTGTTGTTGCTTCAAGATAGATTTGTTGAGTTTTGTTTTATATTGAAACTCTATACCATTCCTTTTCATGTTTTGAGAGGCTGACTTTATTCTGTATGTTCAGAAGGATCATCAACTAAGATGGTCTGATTTACCTTTCACTTACACCTTTGCAGTTGTGTAATTCAATTGATTTGAGTGGAATTACTCTGAAACTATACTGATATAAGTGAGAGGAGAATTTGACTTAGTATTTGATATCACATTTGGCACACTCTGAAAGGAACAGCCCACTGCTGCATAGGCAGCACCATACTACTTTTCCTTTGGGAGCAAGCACTGTCTTAGCAAATCTCTACCTTGTGCCATATAAATATAACCCAAGAGAATTCTGTGAAATTCAGATGCACTCTTTGGGCTAGGGACAGACATTACACATAAACCAGCTTAAGTGATCAGAAACTAGTTTAAACCTGTAACAGAACAGACATTCAGTGCACATAAACTAGTTTCAAAATGGCCAAAATGAGTCTGAGATAAACCTGGCTGAATGTAGTAGTATCAGACTTAACTGATTTGGCTCAAACCAGTTTATGCAATGTCTGTCCCAGAACCCTTCCTGGTTTAACTTAAACCAGAGTCCTCCAGCAAGCCGGCATATACTCTGAGCTGGGTCTCTGCTTCAGCCCAGCCAGGCTGGCCCCACCCCTGTGCTCCCCAGTCAGAGCAGGGACAGGCAGGGGCCAGGGTCTGGCCAGAGAGAGATTTAATTCCCCCCTCCCTGTCCCACCAGCAGAGACCTAAGCCGGAACTGCCGGGCACTCTCCCCTCGCTGCTGCAGTGGCAGTCCGGTGTGACCCCTGACGGAGAGGGGACAGGGCAGGGGGTTATTCTCACCTCTACCCCCACTGCCCCCGGAGGACCACAGTCGGGTCTGTCCCCTGCCACCACCATGCTCACTTCGTGCTCGGGGCAAGCGGCAGAATATGCCCCCTGATGCCCCCTCTGCCGGACACTGGAGGGAGGGGAAATAAGCCCTGTCCTTGCCCCCCCACAAGGGGCCCTGATGGCCAGTGTCTGATCATACCCCTACCCCACTGCTGGGGGCAGCAGCCCCTGTCATAGTGTTAGGGAGCATGAGCACCTTCCTGGCAGGGAGCGCAGCGGACTGTGTGCAGCAGCACTGGGGCCCCGAGGAGGCTAGAGCCCTGCAAGCCCTGCACCCCCCACCCCCCAGCACTGTGGCCCATAGCAGCTTTCCCTGCCCTGCAGCAATGGCCCCCCACCAGGAAGGGACTCATGCTCCAGGAAACCATGACAGGGGCTGCTGCCCCTGTCATGGTCACTCCCTCCTCACTGCTCCAGCAGCCGGGTGGGGCTGGGGCCAGAAGTTGCTGGCAGGGCCCCTTGGGGGAAGCTGGGAGCAGGGTTATTCCCCCCTCTGCCCCTGGGGCACCACAGTGGGTTCTACACACCATGGCCACTGCTCGCTCTGTGTCCAGGGCAAGTGGTGGAATAAGCCCCCTCCACTGGACACCATAGGGATGTGCCCACGTTGCCTCAGTCCAGAGGCAATGTCTGCACTATTACAAATTAGTTCAACCTAGGCAGGTTAGACTAACCTACAAAGATTAAATCAGTTCAGGCTCTGACTTTTTGAATGTCTGTCCCCTGCCCTTGAAGTCAAGTTTCTACAACATCTGGGGTGTTTGGATTGGGTTTTCTGTCCTGGATCCATCTCAATCCTTTCCATTAAAATATGTTCATAGTAAAATGAAACAGGGTTTGTCATATCCTATTAGTATACAAATAAATCACCCCACATGTTAACAGATAATTTAGCATCCTCACCATGGTCCAGCAAAATAGAAAGAGGCTGTCTGATAAGACAGTCATCCCTTTCAAAGAATTGCATAGCATTTCTTCCCTACTGTTTTCATTTTCTTTGAGGAAATCCCTTTTAGGTGTCTGTTCATAGAGAGGAGCTCATATTTTCCAGCTAGCATACAACAGTAGCCAAGATGGTGTAGATATCACTTTTCCTTTGTTATTCTACAGCTCTGTTCCTACATACCATGGAACCACACTTACCTAACCATAGTCTTTGAATCATGAATAATTGGCCATATTTGACAAACTGTTGCTCATAGCAGCACAAAAGTGGGAAGAGAAGGGGAAAGTGCTTTTCTATTCAAACATTTAAACTGATTTCTCAGTCTTTTTGTTTTACACCCAAAGGATGTGCTGTAGGCAAAGAGACAACATGAGCTCGTGCTTCAGCACCTCCGTGATAGATAGCTTAAGAAAAACGTAACTAAATAAAATTAGAGGATTGCTTGGACAATGGAATGGGAATGAGGAACTGTAGATTCTGTTCTTGACCTTACTAATAATATACTGTGTAATCTTGGATGCCTTGTTTCCCCCTGCCCTCCCCAAACTGTAACTGTGGGTATAATAATATCACCATTACATCCCAGCGTAACTTTAAGGTTTAAGTACTTAACATGTGTAACATGCTTTGAGACCCATAGATGAAATGGAATATAACTGGAAAGCATTTTTATATTATCGTTATTGCTGTTACTTTCATTACAGCCTGCATTTAAAAAGTAACCAGGATACTTGCTAAATCCAAAGTAAACTGTTAAAATGTCTATGTAAACACTCCCCCTGCGCATGCACGCGCACGCACACACACACACACAATCATTGCCCATCTAATTGCATCTGAGTTGATTTTTGCTTTACCGGTAAACTGCTTTTAAAGTCTAGAGGGAAAAGAGCCATGATGATATGTGGGGTACACTGACTTTTATTTTATTCTGCACACAATACTGAGAGCAAATTACCTTTACTAGGATTTTGCCTTTCAAACTTTGAGGGCTGGGAAGCTGTCTGGCATCTCCACTGTTTACAGATGACAAGTCCAGTTTGTCTCCAAATATTTCCTTGAGGTACTGAGCAATTTTATTTTGCTGTTGAATACTGCAGTGATTCTCAATTGACAATATCACTGGAAACCTAAATCAAAAACAAAAACTTCAAGTAATTTCATAATAGTTTTTCCATAGCCAGCACAATTATCATACAGTGTACTAAAGCAGACTGTTTTTCATTCAGTTTCTTCTTACATTCTCTGTACCAGCAATTACATTATTAATGTAGTATTTTTATCCTATTATAGTAATCATGTCTCCATGAAGACAATTCTGTTATTATGCATGAAAACTGACTAACACAGGCCCCGAATCCTTTATACAAATGGTAGGCTGATAATAGCACTCCTAATAATAACACTCCTTGGCCCTAAGGCAAGCCACTGCTTGTGACCTGACCACTGCCACTTCCCTTGTTACTGACTTGCCCCTGCTGCCATATGCTGTCAATTCTATACATATTTGTGATGTAGACCAGACCTGAGACAGTAAATTGAATGCAAGGCTAGGAGCCTAAATCCCTTTGTGGATCTGGACCTAAATGATTTGTCCAAGATCCCATAGGAAATCTATGTGATCAGGAACCCAGGTCTTTCAGCCCTAGCCTAGCTCCTTAGCCATCAGAATATCCTTCCTTCCCTTTGGAGGGAATATTTTTTTTAAAATCTATAGGTTCATCCCATGGAGTTCTCATTCCTCTGTCCCCCTCTCCTTCCATAGATTTTATCATGGTGACAGCATGATCCAGCTTGCTTTCTTAATTTATCCTGCAGTGCTTACCACAGGCATGAGAGCACAAGGCTTGATTTTAATAAACCTGTGTATGCTCTGCTACCAAGGCACAAAAGGAAAATGATGATTAAAATGTTACCTTTCTTACTTTTGATACGTTGGATATTTTAGTAAGCAGAGCTAAGAAAACATTGTCCCCTTTCAGACAGAACCTTCATTAGGGGTGTGACTTCCCTGTGTTTCATGACTTAAAAATGGATTTAAATGACCCTAAGATTATGTAATATTATTTAATAACAATAATATATACTTAAATTATGTATGCTAAACAAAAATCTATTAGCAATATAAAAATACATTTCTGGGTACCAACTGATAGGTTTATCATTATAATTTATTTATACTGTTCAATGACAAATATGATATCATAAAAGCAACATATTGGAAAATAATCAAATTTGATTATATTCTCTGTGCGTTTCGAGGAAGAAATTTACACTGTGATACAACATTCCCACACAAGATTTACCACACAAGACATGCACACTGATCTATACTCAAAGCCCATGTTGTACTTACTCATTTTTGACAAAGGCATGTTTATTGATAGTTTCCACTACATCTTTGAAGAGAATTTTGGAAGTAAGCGTATAACCATGGTGTACTACTGGCTCTCCGTCTGCACCATCCCAGCAGTCCACTGTCAAAACAAGACCAACATGTTAAAATGTATCCACATTTTTATACATTTTTAAGTTATATATTCGTTTTCCTGAAATGGGGAGGGAATGTTCTAAATACTCAAGTAAATCACTCATAATAATCCTCAACAATAGATTAACACTTTCATATGGTATTTTTTAAATATTAGATTTCTATTGCCTACACAGAACATACTAACCAAAAACCAAAGAATGATTTGTATAATATAAATCCTACTGTAACAAATTAACATTCTGATGAAGTACAATTATTAAGATCTGCAAGCAGAATCAGAAAAAAGACTGGTTCACTTCATAAAAACACTTAGGGGTAGCTCATACTCCATCTATTAGGTACCTACATACTTAGTGCAGTGATTCTCAACCAGGGTGCCATGGCACCATGGAGTGTCTTGAGATCCTTTCAAGGGTGATGCAGGGTGCCGCACAAATTTAGCTTTGTTAGGTGGGCAAACATGATTTACAAGATCAACCCAGACACTTCAAATAGGAATCCATAGCTCATTGCTATGGTGACTTAGCATCACTGGGCACAAACCATGACACTGATGCCACTGCTACTGTGCAGTAGCAGCTCAAAATAACCATGCAGTGATGGGACTGTGCAGTCCACTCTGAAGCTTCTTTGTGCCCCAGCCCAAGATCCCATCAGCTGGGGATGCTCCACCCCAGCTCCTTGTGCTGTACATGAATAAACTGCGGAGCTTATAGCTCCAAAGAAAATGGCTCCTTGGTGCATATCCAAACAGTGCACCTGGGAGCACTTAACTCCAGAGCAATAAGCTCCGCAGTTTATTCACATGCTATAATTGCATGTGTAGACTCATTTACAAATAAATAAATTTTCTTCATTCTGCCTTTCAAAAACAAGATGCATATTTTACTCTGGGGCACACTATATCCAAGAAAATATGGTATATTAGTGTGAGTGAATGGTCAAAGCTCCAAGAAAGATAAACTATTCAGTGAGCCAAATTTTCCTCTTAATTCAGTGCTCCTTGGAACACAGGCAAAGGCATTCAGGAAAGAAAAAACCTGTACATCTGCAACTTAGTCATACACATAGAAACCATAATTACTTGCTGACAGAAAGCCACCAGCTATCATTGCTGGCAGAGATACATGCTTGAGTAGTGGCTGCATGAGAAGGCAGAAGGAAAGGCTACCCTCCTTACCCCTCTTCACATCACCTATGATAAGGGGTATTCACATTATGATTATTTATAAATATTATAAGACTTGCATCTGAGCATGCTTCCCACCAAAACTATTAAACTCATTGGGCTAGATCCTATTCTACCCTGCTTGATACATAAGTGTGATCCTATTCTACCCTGCTTAAGTCCATAAAAAACATTATGTATCTACTTTTGAATCATACCATCATCTCAGCCATAAAACTAAATCACAAAAAGCAGAAAGTTCTGTGTTAACTTTTTGTGTTAACTGCTTTTCAGGGCCTCCAACAGAGAGGAATAGGATCACACTGATGTGCTTATGTCCACTTTAGTATCTAATAACGAGAACAGATTTCTACATAATGCTCCTATATAAATATAAGTTTCTGCTTTAATGCCGCCCCCTCCCTCTCCCCCCAGGTCTGTACACCTTCAGTAGAAAAATATTACAAAAAACAGAAAAAAGGGGGCATCCTTCAGAGATAGCATTCTGCCTGGGGGGGGCGGGGGGGAGGGGTTAATATTTCTCCTGCTTCTACAGGAGTTCTTCCTCTTAAATTGAGTATAAAGATTTGCTATAGTCTCAGTGACTTGTGTATCCCAGTGTGCAGTTATCCACTGCAGTGGTCAAGATTGATTTATCATTTGTGCATTGTTGTACACTTGCTTTGAGGATTTCCTTGCTGCTCAAGATGCCTAACCATGTGGGCCAATGGTCTAATCCATTACAGTAGATCTCATGTTTTCCCAGTGTTTGTTCTTAACACATTCTAGTCTACCTGAATTAGCATTTACTGGGTGCATCTACACATGCGTTTTACTGCGGAGTTGACTACTTAGCTCTGCAGTAAAGTGTCACCATCTACATGTGTGCTGGTATTAGGGAGCAGTAAATTAACTAGCTCTGGCATAAGTAATTTACAGCAGAGTAATTTACTGAACAGAAATGCGTGTGTGGACAGTGACCACGACTGCAGCATTTTGAGCTTGGGCAAAGCAGCCCCAGGGGTTCAACCACATGGCTCCACAGTTTCAGCACTCTCATGCCCCAGCCAGCCCCAAGGCCACCACCAGAGCCTGGGGCTGACCCCCTGTACCTGTTGCCAAGCTGGGCCTGCTCTGTCCTGGCTCAAACTGTGGTGGTCCTGGGCACACATGAGGACACTGCACCTGGGAGCAGCTAACTCTGGCATGACCTGCACCACAGTTTACTGAGCCACATTAAGAGCTCGTATAGATGCACTCACTGGGTGTGTCTACACATGCATTAATATGCTTTTCGTAATGTGCATTAAATTTAGTACCTCCAATGTGTGGTACTAAATAAATGCACATTAGGATGCCCTAATGCTCAGTACCAAAACTGCACATTTTTAAAGTGACGCCTAATGTGCAGTAGCCTATTTTACTGAGCATTAGCATAACTGCACAGTTTTTTACATGATGCTTCAATGTGCAGTAAAATAGGCTACTCTTTTACTGCGCTTTAGGAAAAGCACATTAATTGCACATGTACACCCACCCAGTGGGTGTCCACTGAGGAGTAAATGTTAACACTGAGTTGTTAGAATGAGATTATGACAGACATATAGAAAGTAATCCTGATCTAACTGCACTAGCTTCAATGTCACTAACTTTAAGTTTGACTTCAAACTCTGCAGACTTAGCACTAGAGATGTTTCCTGTACATAAGATGATAGTCTAACATGAATATGAAATTGATTGGGACACTCAATAGTATCCTATAAAAAGTGAAAAGGAATGAACTGAAAAATAAGCCCATGGAGACATCCATGTTTACTAAATAGTGATGACTTTTCCAACCAGAAAGCCAGGTATAACAAAGTATTAATGGAGTTACTGGCAAATGGATTTAAGAGTTAAAAAAGGAGGTTACAAGTTCATTTTGTGTTTGCCCCCAGTAGGTTCTGTTCATGTTAATAGGGGGAATAGTTATTAATGAAACCGAAAACAATGTTTTGTAGTAACAATTACTAAACACAAGCAAGTGTATCAGTGTGTTCCCAATAACAAATACCCAGCAGAAAAAGCTCAAACAACCTTTGCTTCTAAATCTATGCTCTGCTTTTTTAGCAGGCTGCATCAGTGCAGGTCTTTAATGACAGTCTCTTTGACATAAAGCATTCCATAAATCTGTGATAACTGATGTCTGGCTCCATAGGCAGGTCCATGGTTTTGTAAAGGAAGCTGTGGAAGTAGTGACCAGAAGTGCAGAAGTAGATTCACCCCCAGTCCCGGCTTCCCCCCAGCCTACCCATTGGGACAGGCAAACCATCTTGTGGGAGCAGCAATTAGGCACTTTTTTTTTAAGTCCTCAAATCAGGTAAGAATCTTCCCTCCCCCTCTTCTCTGCCCTGCCTCCTTTCCCCCCTTCTCCCCTTCCATTCCTTTCTGCCCTGCCTGCCACTGCCAATGTTGGTGCTATTTCTGGCTGCCCCCAGGGTAATCTCCAGAGCTGCTCCTGACCCATTCCAGCTGGGCTGTATGGGGAGCCAGGCCCAGCTGAGGAAAACAGCAGTGGCAAGCATGTTGTCCATCCCTGAGTCTGCTCCTGGACTGCTGAGGAGCACCCAGAGGACCAGGCAGGGAGGAGGAACCCACCTGCTGCTGCCACAGCAAGAGCACCTTTGAGCTCTCCCACCCTTGGGACAGCTAGAGACATTGGGGACAGTGGCAACAGTGGGTTGGGGTGAGGGAAGGATGGGAGGAGGGGACATGCCACTGAGTATGAAGGGGAAGATTCTTCCCTGACTTGGGCACTTAAAGTACCCACTTATTGTTCCCCTGGCCTTGTCCAAAATGCGGGATACAACTGTGCCATTACACCCGCTCTAGATTCCCCCTTGCCTGGTTCCACTGAACTAGCTTCGAGAACCAGTATTTTTGTCACTCCTTGTTCCTCTACATTTATTCTTGTTTTTACTGTTCTTTGCAGCTCTTGGCAAAATAAAGAAAATGTTCTTCTTTTAAGAAAATGAGTATATTTAGTCAGTAGATTTCTAAAGCTCTCAACACTTCTAGATTCAATTCTCCTATGTGAAGTTTATATGATAACAATTAGAAGATGTTACCCATCAAATACAAATGCAGAGTTTCAAAGTTGTATAGAAGTAGCTTCCAATTCTTGCCACTACATTCCACAGAAAGACTATCTTGCCTTTGTTATCAAAGAACAAGACACCTGTAACATGATAACTTCTTCATTCCTTAAACACATAAATGGGGCTTAATAAGTACCATACCAGAGACAGGATTTGTTGTTGTTAGTGCTACAGGACTCTGAAAAATTAGCGGTGCTTTGACTCCCTACTGCCTCTGGTCCTGTCAACCTCTTACGTGCTCCAACTCTCATCACTTCCTCTGAATCGAAGGACTGCTTCTACAATAAGTTTAGTGCCTTAATCAGTAATATTTCACCTAATGAAAAAATCCTCCTGCTTGGACACTTCAAAGCAAGGGTTGGCACTGAGCATGCTGCCTGGCCTCAGTATTTGGGTGCCAATGGTGTTAGCAAAATGAGTGAAAGTGGACATTTGCTCAAGCTATGTTCATGCAATGAGCTATGTATAACGAATTCTCTTTTTCACATGAATCCTCCACACAAAGTATCTCAGTGCTACCCACATCTGGACACTAGCATCAACTCAGTCTGATTATCACTCACTTACAAGACATGTGATATAATTATCATGTGATCCAGAGTGCTGACTGTGATACTGATCATTCATTGGTATGCACTAACCTCAAGTTGCATCCCAAGACATTGTATAAAAGCAAGAAACTCTCCTTACTATGAATAAATGCCACGTGGCTGAAAGCTGAAGACACATTGTCTCAATTCATCAAGACTCTCTCTGGAACTGTATTATCTCTGAAGCCATGTAATACTACTGAGGGGAAATGGATTCTTCTCAAAGGAGCCATCTATCAAACTGCCTTGGATTCTTGTGCTAGCTTCCATCACAGCTCAAACTATTGATTCGATGAGAACTCATCTGAAATAATCCCACTCATAGAAGAGAAACAGTCAGCTCTCCTTAAATATAAGTGCAACCCTAGCCACTCTAACTTGCAGGTGCTTTGAGAGATCTGGTAAAAGGTCAAATGTACAGTGAGATTGCATGCAAATGATTATTGGCTACAACTGTGTGAAAGTATACAAAAAGCTGCTAACCAAGGTGACATGCAAGCAATGTACAGGGGAATCAGAAAAGCTCCTAGTCCTGTTCTGAGGAAGAACGCCCCTTTAAAATCTTCCACAGGCAAAGTCATCAATTCCCGCAATAAGCAGATGGATCAATGGGTTGAACATTACTCAGAGCTATACTCTCATGAAAATGTGGTCCATGACTCCGTTCTTGATGCATTTGAAGTCCTCTCAACCCTGACAATACTTGATCATGAACCTACTGCAGACAAAGCAGAAAAAACCACTGATCAGCTTCCTTGTGGTAAGCCCCAGGTGCAGATTACATATCAGCTGAAGTTACTAAGTGCGGGAAATCCATCCTCCTCTCCCATCTGTACAAATTAATATGTATGTGTTGGAGCGAATGTGTAGTTCCTCAATGTGGTTTCATATCTGGTAGGTCCACAATAGATATGATATTTTCCTTGAGACAGCTACAACAAAAGTGCCTTGAGCAAAGGAAATCTCTGTACATAGCATTTGTTGATCTCACCAAAGCTTTTGATCTTGTCAACAGATATGGCTTGTTCTGAATCCTGAAGAAGACTGGCTTGTCTCCTAAGCATTATCAAGTCCTTCCATGTTGGTATGCAAGGAATTGTACAGATTGATGGGTCACATTTGGAAGAAATCGAAATCAAGAGTGGTGTAAACCAGGGCTGTGTTCTTGTTCCAACACTTTTTGGGATTTTCTTTGCTTTGCTACTTAAATATGCATTCAGTAACTCTTCAGAAGGAGTATACCTTTGGACCAGATCTGATGGGAAACTCTTTAACCTTGATCGTCTCAAAACCCAAGAAGTTCTTGTCCATGAAATGCTCTTTGCAGATGACACAACAATTGTTAGTCATTCAGAAGCTGAACTACAAAGTCTCATGGATTGTGCGTCTCATTCTTATGACAATTTTGGTGTGACCATAAGCCTAAAGAAGAAAGTAGTTATGGGTCAACAAGTTGACTGCCCTCCTGAAGTTACAATACATGAGAAAAGCCTGGAAGCAATTGAAACATTCACTTACTTGGGGTCCATCATCTCGCAAAATCTTGGCTTGGAAGCTGAAATTAACACTTATAGCTTGGAAGCTGAAATTACCACTTGCATTGGAAGAGCAAGCAACACCATAGCTAAACTTCAAAAGAGAGTTTGGAAAAACAGAGTGCTCGCTCAGTCAATTAAGATGTCCATCTGTAGTGCTTGAATACTTAGCTCTCTATTGTATGGCAGTGAACTGTGGACTCCTTATGCCAAGTAAGAAAGAAAACTGACCAGTTTCCATCTTCAATGTCTCTGCCATATCCTGGGCATATGACATGACAAAATTTCCAACTTCACTGGTCTGGAACAGGCCAAGATACCCAGTATGTTCATGCTCCTGAGACAGAGGTGCCTCTGTTGGTTAGGACACATGAATCATATGAGCAATGGCTGAATCCTCAACAGCATACTCTACAGTAAACTGGTCACTGGCAAGCATCAACTTGGATGACCCAAGCTCCATTTTCTTGATGTCTGCAAGAAAAGCCTGCACAAGCAGCGCATCAGTGGCCAACACTGGGAATCAATCGCCTTGGACTGTTGTGAGTGGAAAGCTGCCGTGAAGCAGGGTCTAAGTCGCTTCAAGATGGAGAGGGTCAATGATCAGATAGAGAAGAGGCATCAGAGGCAGGCAAGACAAGATGGTACTTGGCATGCCACTGCAAGCTCAACCAAGTTTGTATGTGCAACTTGCTTGAGCGTCTGCTTGTTGGTCATTGGACTCCTCAGCTACTCAGGAAATTGTGGTGGTCCCTGGTAATTCAAAGGTGCAGTCTCCATCATCTCCCGAGACCAATGGCTGCCAATGATGATGAGGGCATCTAAAATTATGCTATATAATTCCAAAGGTGCAGTTATATATTACATACCACATATAGTAGATCAACAAATATGTGAAAGAAAGGCAGCCTTTGATGCTCATAATGACAACTTATTTTCACAAATACACAGATTAATTTCATCTGAGCCCACTAAAGTGAGTAGCAGTTTTGCCTTTGATTTCAGAAAAGCATAATCAGATCCATAGCGTGTAAAATGGAATCAGAAAACAAAAATGTTTTTGCTAAGCCATTGTGACATTGTTGATCTACAGCAATTCACTATTACAGCTTCCTCTCTAGAATGCTAACAGCATCTTAAAAATGCTACAGACCTCTTCAATGCTTTTTTGAGACTGGGTGCAAAAAGACAGGATGCATTCCAGAGAACCTTAGCACAGAGGGAGGCACAATGAGCAGATACAGATGAACTTATGATTCCTACGATATAGTGATTGGTTATTAATTAGTAAACTCCTGAGGACAAATCCTGGTGGCAATAAAATCAAAGGGAATTCTGCCATTGGCTTCAGTGCCAATGAGGTGTATGTTATATAGCCTATATAACAGACCTAGCAGGAGACTCACACACCAGTGCCTATGCTGTGTGAGTCTGTCTGAGAAACACACCTCAATGAACAGATTATCAGCTAATCTTGTTAGCACATAAAGTTTATCCATGATATCAAGGGAATGAAGAACAAAGGGACTCAGTCTGTGCATACAGTGTCAAACACAGAAGAAATGCCTGTTGGACGTAGACAAACATAACAAACAACACTGACAGTACCTTCAATGCATCGACAGCCATCCTGCAGCACCCGGGCATACATCTCCACTTTGGACTGGGACAAAAGTTGGTCTCCTGTTAGGTATGTGTTGTGAGATGAAGCAATGTAGTAATTACAAAGGGGTTGATCCATATCCTGGTGAACTTCACAATGCAGTGGGTTAAATATGTCACAAGCAGGACTGCGCATGAAATTGGTGAAACCTTTGAAGAAAAAATAAACAGTTCTTCAGACTGCAGTGTACCTTAATAGGGAAACCCTAATAGAAGGACTTACCCCTAACACAGTTAATTCTCCCCCTACAGTATATCAGCATTAACCCACTCTAAACCTGTTGGATCATGCAAGATGAATCCACTGTCCTGGCTAACACTCCTTTGAGTGTATATATGACTATCTAAAGCAGTGGTATTCAACTTATCCAGCCTTGTGGACCCAATCCCTGGTGCAGGGCTAGTCCACACACCAGATCCCATGCATGGGGTCAGTCAGCAGGCCTGAGGTGATATGGAGTCAACACACAGGATTAGTTTGTCAGTGCAACCCTGTGTGCTAGCCTGGCTTCACATGCTGGATCCAGCTGCAGAGCATCCCCATGTGCTGGCGTGGCCCTGCATGCTGGCACATGGAGCCATGTCATCTGGCCATGTCATGGATACAGAAATGTGGTGGTGGAGGAGCAGTGGCTGGGTTAACTACTGCAGCTCTGGGCTCTGCTGTGGTAATTAATGCTACCACCGCTCATCTGCCGTCAAATTCCTGGACATGTGGGGAGCCCTGCAGGCCAAAAGAAATAGCTGCCTGCATGTAGGTTGTTACCTACAAAACCTCATGCCTCTCTGAACTAGTTAGCCTCTAAGGTAGGCTCATTCTGTTCTACTTTCTGCTTATCATCAGACTAACATGCCTAGCCTCCTCTGTCACAACTCTTTATAATAGGCTGAAGGCTTGCAGCCTAGAGCAATTAGCTAGCTGGTAACAGGCTACCCACCTAAGAGACCACAGCTGGCTCGGTCAATCAGTAAATGAGGTGAATTTGACTGGCTGCCCAGGAAAGAAAAGGGGACAGGAAGACGAAGTGAAGGGGAGGATCTGGAGGGGGAATTGTTCTGGTAGAGAAGCAGGTCTCTCCAAGGAAGAATGGAGAATACAGGGTGAGAATTAACCCATGTTTGTGGATGTTCACTGAGGACTGTGTATATTTTCTGTTGTGCTCTGGGGTGCAGATTAACCCAGGGCTGAAGCTTATATTTGACTATTTATGTTTTTTACTGAACTCTGCGGTGCAGAAGAACCCAGAGCATTATCACTGGTGGCGTGAAGCCCAGAGAAAGACGATAGCTGGGACCATATTACAGGAATTAGTTTAAGGACTGATTTGAGTCTGAGACTAGCCAGGTGGACCACTACACGCCTGCTGAAGCCCACAGTAGTTTGAACCACTATTACCAGAGAAAAAAAGGCTTTCACCGCCTTCTGTATGCAATACACAGTTACTTCAGAACAATATTGCAAAAACTAAAAATGAAACGTGTCATAACAGATTGACAAATCCATGCCTTCTAAAACCAGGAGGTTTTATACATCATTGGCTTAGAGATGCTTAAGGGGCATATTAACAAGGAACAGCAAAGACTAAAAATCGGATTCAAGTATAAAGTATATAAGCTTAAATAATGAATAACAGTAATAGGGAAAGGCTAAGAAAAACACAAATCTGCAATCCCATTTCCCAGCCTATTTTCAGATTGTACATTTCCTTCAGGCCCTTAAGGGGTATACAACAGAAATTTGTGTGTAGAAACTCTGAAACCCTGGAGAGTTTTTTTTTTTTTTTCTGCCAGATCTGATGCACAGACTTAGGCAAGTATACTCATGCTGTCTCTTGCAGTTCAGTCAGCAAAATCATTCCACTAACAAGCAGAGCAGAATAGGTCACCAACTCCTTTAGAATGTACCAAGCTTCCTTTCTTCAAATTATCAGATGACATTACCAAGGACACCTCTGCAAACAATTGGGATGAGACACTGCCCTTAAAAAATTGGGTGCCTGCCTCCCAATCTTAGCATAGAGGTGGCAGTGTCTCCTGACTCTTTATGAGGTGTTTGCATGTGGTAGGAGAAATATTAGTTGCCTCTCCAGCACTACCCTCTTTCACTCAGATGCTGCTGAATGTTCTGGGAGGTGTAAGACCCATTTGGAGGAGTGGGGGATGGCTTAGGTGAATTAAAGGGAGGGATCTTTTAGATGCACAATTCCTGACAGCCTCATTTCAGGGGTATACAAAGTCTCACTGCTGACCCAGTGTACATTACAGGAAAAAGTTATGTAGTTTGGGGCAGTATTAACTGTTTACGTCACCACTGAAATCCCTCTTAAAGTGAGATTTAGGAACAGCAGACAAGAGGAAGGGGTATGAAGGCATAGAACCTGCAAAAGGGTAGGCCTGGCACCCCAGAAATCCCCAGGACTTTGTACTAGTAAGTACACTAGCACTTTGTACTTCCCCTGTGGGAGCCCTCACCTATGGTAGAGCCTTAGAATTGTTCCAGTAGATAGCAACAGCAAGGAAGCTACCCAAATCCAACCCTGGCATAAGTGGAGACAAATACTACTGAAATCAATGAGACGTCTGACCATTTATGCCAGGCACAAATTTGGCTCCTGGGTCTCTACCTTGCCATTGACTCTGATCTCATGACACGTGATGAAGAATGTCTTTCACTAAAAAGCTTGTCTAACTTTATCCAAATGACATAGCTGGTCTAATAAAACATCACCCTAAGAAATCCTTGCTTCTCGCATAATTTCTGGACCATCAGGGCTATAACATTGCTCGTATGCTCATTTACGTTATTCATTTTAAAATTCTCTGATTTTCTATTTGATGCTGAAGAAATCAAGAATAACTGAAGTTAGACTGGGAATAAGTCTCCAGAGGAGTCACCAAACACAAGCCCTACTTAGGCATTTTTTTCAGTTTGGGAAGCAGTGTGCATACCGTAGGCACACCATGTCCTGATACAAAGCTCCCTGGTGCCATATTTTGATTCAGTCATACGTTGGAATGACTGCAGTGTATATTTAGTGCCCACCTCTCCCCCTTGGTATTGATCTACACCAGTAAAAATTAAATAAGAATCAGGGACAGTGCATTTAAATAAATACCTGCCTCCAGAACATGGAATTTAAAATGTTTTGAAGGGTCTCAGTAAACTATTCAGACCCTCAACATAATTAAAATAAGAGGGGAGAGTTATGAAACCTAATGGGAATAGAAATATTTTCAGGAATGTTTAAAATGTCACAGCATATTTCTTTTCCTAATTCTGGCCAAGTAAATTAACTCTAGGCCACACAAAGGAGCTTGTGGCAGAAACATAAACCCAGGTCTCTGGCTTGCTATTGTTGTGCTGTTAGAGGAAAATGATTCTTTTCTCTACAGAATCCAACAAGAAAGTTAATCTGATTCATTAAAGTTATCTTCTAGGCATGTTAACAGACCATAGAACTTCATTTATTTCAATCTAGTTTATGAAAGCATCCAGATTTGAATTTGGTATTAAGCTGGTTTCAGAATTAATACACCATCTTCAGCCTAATTTGTGTAAATGAAAGAAATCAGTACTAAAGTCCATAAGAAACTCACAGGCCTAATTCTGTTCTATGTCTAATGTAAATAAATATAAATCAAGGAACTGTCAGGTAATATATATGGATTTATACAAATGTAATTGATAGCAGAATTTACAATTTTTTCAGCAAAAACAGGATACAGTATATAAAGCACAGTTTATATTTGTGGCTTAAAACTAGATGATTAGTAAGAAGCATTTATACAAGTTTTATGGAATTTTAAGACAGTGTGGTTGTGAATATGACTTGTTATTAAAGAACAGTATCTGGTGATACAGTATTAGTCTAGTACTTCAGCCTGTTTGTATTTTCCCCCTAACTTATTAAAATACATCAAACACTACTGGTA
This sequence comes from Alligator sinensis, assembly GCF_000455745.1. Classification (NCBI taxonomy): domain Eukaryota; kingdom Metazoa; phylum Chordata; order Crocodylia; family Alligatoridae; genus Alligator; species Alligator sinensis. Next base: position 1,889,324 of record NW_005841858.1, read on the forward strand.
GGTATCTTTTATGTCAGTCCTCTATTGTAGTCATAAATCATCAGAAGATACATCAGAGAAAATGCAACACAAATATATGAAGAATCACAAAGACTTTACCTTCTATCCCCAAAACATTTTGCTCCTTGTTTTCTTCTGAAACTTCAAACTTCCTTATGATGTCAAGGCAATAATCTGTTGTCACATTATTCATCTGCACAAAAATGACAGCATTGGTGTACATATTTTTTCTAGTATGTGACCAACATGTCAAAATATACTTCAGGCCCCTGTATCTGGTTGAAAGTCTTGTGATCAAATACTGAGTTCAGTCAGCCATGAATAAGACTGTCAGTAACACTATTCTAAAATGACCTTTCAAAATTTGGATCTTTTTTAACTCTCCACAAGTCACATGCTTTGTATCTTTTAACTTTAAGAATGAACACGGTAAAGAATAAGAACTATAGAATTATATTGGTTGGTCTGAAGAGCTCAAAATTACCTGAAAGACAGTCATCAAGAATAGTTCAAGTTTTAAAAGCATATTACTAAGCACAAATAATGGATTGAATCTGGTATTCTTTCAAACAATTTACAAAAGAAAAGGATCCATGGAACCTGATTTTCTTCTCACATTTGTGTTCCATGGCTGTGACTCCATTGTTGACATCAGTTACCCATGATATATAAGAGATAAGACAGAAGAATCAGATGCAGAAGTGAAATATTGACTCCACTAAAGTCAACAGGAGTCATGGCATGGATTTTATTTTAGCTAGGATTGAAATCAATGAGACAACTCCCACTGATTTGAATAGGGCCAGGATTTCAACTCAAATATCTATGTATTCAGCAAGGTTAATAAGAATAAATAGCTTTTATAATCCTACTGCGAACTGAACAGAACTAAAGGAAAAAAAGGTCAGGTTAGGCACATTTTTCACCAAAAATATCAGAGGCTTTATGGCAATAAAGATGGCATTAATAATATTTACATCTCATTTTTATTATCAAGTTCCTCATTCTTCACCAGAGTCAGTTTAAACACAGGATTTATACATAGCTGCAAATTAAGAAATAAATCAAACTTGAAGCAAAGGAATCCAGGAAGATTTATGTTCTCATTCTCAAATTATACATAGTTCACATTAAATATGATTGCTCCAGGCAGCGGCGGCAGTACAGATTATTCAGCATTGTGCATTCTGCTACGCTTACTGTTCAGACTCTAAGAAATACTCCCTAGGTGACTTGTGGTTTTCCTTTTCATTGACTGGAGGCTTTTTTTTTTTTTTTTAGCTGACATGCCTATTTCCATAAACTTCACTCTTTGTATGGCCTGATCATCTCCACTTTTTCTAGAGTTTATCAGGGCTACACTTTAATTCTCATCTCTGTGGAGACCCTTTGAAGAAGGTTGATCCCCTAGAGCTGAGTATTTTGGTAAGAACTTGATAGTGTTGTGTGATGATGAGAAACTTCCTGAAAGACAGTGAATGCACTCACTCTGACTGAACATATCTCAAGTAGCATTAGCAACTCAAGGCTAGGGCCAGACATTAAAAAAGCCTGAGCCTGAATTGATTCAATCTTTGTAGGTTAGTCTAACCTGGCAGGCTAAATCACTTTGTAACTGCACCAACATCCCAGACATGCAGGCACACACCTGCAGTGGCTCAGGCTAGAAGCCGGGGGTGGGGGGGAGGGTGCTAGAACAGGCCTTGCTTTCCTTGCACAGAACTGAGCTGGGGGGGGGCAATCTATTTCCAGGCAGGCAGTGCAGTGGCAAGGGCAGGCAGACCCAGCAGCCAGTGGGGGTAGTGGGGAAACTAACTCTCCTCCCTGCCCCTCTCTGCCTCAGGGGCCATGGTGCCCCCCTGCTGCAGCAGTGATGAGGGAGTGCCTGCCAGACCCTGCTCGGGTCCCTGCTGGTGGGATAGAGAGTGGGGAATTAAACCCCTCTCTGGCCAGTTCAGCCCAGACTGGCCATTCCCCCCAGCACAGTGTCCCTGCAGCCAAGGGTGCACTATAGCAACACCTGGCACATGACCTGAGCAACTGCAGGCATGTGCTCAAAGTTCCTAGTTTCATAGTTGGTAGGGTCGGAAGGGGCCTGAGCAGATCATCAAGTCCAACCCCTTGCCCTGGGCATGAAAGAGTGCTGGGGTCAAACGACCCCGGCTAGGTGATTGTCTAGCCTCCTTTTGAAGACCCCCGTAGTAGAAGCGAGCACCACTTCCCTTGGAAGTTGGTTCCAGATCCTAGCCGCCCTGACTGTGAAGTAGTGTCTCCTGATGTCTAGCCTGAACCTACTCTCAGTCAACTTGTGGCCGTTATTCCTCGTTACTCCTGGTGGTGCTCGGGGGAACAGGGACTCTCCTGTTCTCCACTGGTTCCCCTTGGTAAGTTTAGAGATGGCCACCAGATCCCCTCTCAGCTTTCTCTTGTGGAGGCTGAACAGGTTCAGGTCCTGTAGCCTCTCCTTGTAGGGCCTGCCCTGCTGCCCCCTGACTATGTGAGTAGCCCTCCTCTGGACCCTATCCATGCTGTCCACATCCCTCCTGAAGTGCGGCGCCCAGAACTGGATGCAGTACTCCAACTGTGGCCTGACCAGTGTCGCATAGACGGGGAGGATCACCTCCTTGGACCTGCTTGTGATGCATCTGTGGATGCATGACAAGGTGAGGTTAGCCTTCCTGACCCTGTCCTCACATTGGCGGCCCATGTTCATCTACGAATCAGTAATGACTCCAAGGTCCTTTTCTGCCTCTGCACTGACGAAAAGAGAGTTCCCCAGCCTGTAGGTATGCTGCTGGTTCTTCATCCCCAGGTGCAACACCTTGCACTTGTTCATATTGAAAACCATCCTATTCTCATCTGCCCACCCTTTTAACCTGTCCAGATCTAGTTGTAGCCTGTCCCTCCCTTCTATTGTGCTCACTTCTCCTCACATCTTAGTGTCATCCGCAAATTTGAATAAAGTGATTTCATCCCCTTATCCAAGTCGCTGAAGATGTTGAACAGTACGGGCCCGAGCACCGAGCCCTGGGGGACCCCACTGCCCACATCCCTCCAGGTTGAAATAGACCCATCCCCCCCCACTCTCTGGGTGTGGCCCTCCAGCCAATTTGTGACCTATCTGACTGTGTTGGCATCGATGCCACAGTTGCCTACATTTTAATGAGATTGGGGTTAGAGACAGTGTCGAAGGCCTTCCTAAAGTCCAGAAAGACTACGTCCACCGCGACATCTGCATCCAAGCATTTTGTGACCTGGTAGTAGAAGGCTACCGGGTTGGTCTGACAGGACCTTCCTCAGTCCAGAGGGATTGTTTATCCTGTTACAAACCAGTTCAGCCTACGCAGGTTAGTCTACCTGGAAAGGTTGAATCAATTCAGACTCCGGCTTTCTGAATGTCTGTCCCTAGCCCCTATGTCCTTAGACTAACATGGCTACAACCAACAACCCTCTATCAGGTTGTTTCCCACTTTATTCCCTGGACTTCCCTGTAAAAGCGCTCCACTGTGACTGAAAACTGCATTATGACTCTAAGAGCAGCATGTGTTCTGCTTAGCATTAGGAAACTTCATGCCAATATTTTTCTGTGACTGGGAAGAGATACCTTCATCACTACCACAATCACTACACATCAGGACTTTTGTTCACTGAAAACAACGTTGGACTTTTTACTACTTCTGACCTCAATACATTGCAAAGAAATTCATATACCATTCACTTTTCTAAGTCTCAAGAGATATACCACAAGGCTCAGGAGCCTTCACTGCTGTGCAGCTTTCCTATTTTTTACCCAAGCAGAAGGTATATACCAGTTATTTTGCATCATCTGTTGCTTCAGGTGGGAAAATAAAGTTAAAGATCTGCAATAAAGATGGGCAATAAAGTATTCACATCATGATGTGTCAAAGTAAAGAAAAAAAAAGACATCAAAGCCTAATCTAGGTACTAACCCTAAATGTGCACTTGATGATTTAGGGTGCTGCATGTTATTAGCAATATCCCCATTTGTCATTTCTCTTGGTGCCAATTCAGAAAGCATTTATGCAACCGCATTCATGGAAGTTCTTAAGTACATACTCAAATTCAACTAATTCAATTTAAGTGCTATCCTGAAACTGGATACTTTTATAAACAAGGAGGTATGTTTGTATGATACCAGCACCTAGGGACCCGATCAGGATCAAGTCTAACTGCTAGGCGCTGTAAAAACTCAGAATAAAAGGCAGTCCCTTGCACTGAACACAGTGCAGTCTTAATGGACAAAATAGACAGACACAGACAGATGCAACCTAAAAGCCAAACAAATTGTATACAATACATATAGAACTCATTAGTTACATTCCTCTCACCTGCCACTCAGATTTTTTTTTTCCATTTTCCCCAAACCAACTGCCTACTTTATCATAAAATTCCATTGAAAGACCAGGTTCTTATTGATATAAGGGAACTATTATCAGTGATGCTTCAACCAACCTCCTCAGCTGTCTCTAGAGCATTCTGAAAATGAATGCTGAAACCCAGCAGGTAAAATTATTAGAGAGAGACACCAGCTGAAATTCTCACTTTCTCATCCATCAATATCAGTCCTTTGTGAGAGCGAGTAGTGACTGAGAATCTATTAGGTTGCAGCAGAAGATTAAGACTGTCTGACCACATACTTACAGTTTATTCAGATTCTCTGCACTGAGATGCCCTGTACACCATTAACCTGGCTTCAACATTCATATGCATATGTGTTTTTCCTTTTGTCTTTATCAGTTTTGGGTAAGCATTCAGTATTCTACAAGCAGCACGTACTAAACGTCCTCCCTTAAGTAATTTACTGAGGCGTGTATTACAAGTTATACAGCTAGTTATACAAAATGAACACAATTGGCAAATGTTGATCCAAAAAATTCAAATATTCTCAAAATACAAGCTTATTATAGAGCATTCATTTCAGCTCTATGATTATTACCCTTCTCCTTATTACCTGGATTGGCTCATATTCTAAAACATTCTCCTCATCTATTATATATTCTAATCTTTTCTTATAGATCCTTTATAAAATCATCTCCATTCCAGTATGATTACTTTATTAGCACACACACACTGCATGTCAATGAATAACATTTAAATTTAAAAAGCCAGACTGCCAAGCATGTTAAAAAAGAGTTCTATCCAATAAAGGTTTAAGGAGGGTTTTTTTCATATTTTAATGAGCAGAAACATTTTCCTCGTAAGAAGGAAACTTACATGATGAGCTTATAAAAATCTGTATTGATAGATCTATAAACTTAAATTTGATATATATATCTTGCTTTGTTTCATTAGTTATGTGACAGGAATAATTTCATAACTGCCACATATAGTATTTCTATAACTTGCATTTTCTTACATATTTGATTAGTTCTAACTATAAAATGTATAAGATTTTTATGACTATTCTCAATACACTTATCTTGATAAATATTTAAAAGTTACCCTAATAGTACTGATAATTCAACATAACTCTTATACGTAATGTGTCTTACACACAATCAAAAAAGGGTGATTATACCAGATAAAAAATAAGTATTCCTGAGAACTGAGCAGACATCAACTTCTATTGTACTTATAAAGTCTGCTCTAAGTTCAATATTAGTATTGATACTAGAATCTACTCTCACCCAACAACCTTATGAATATGTTTTGCTGTGAAGGGAAATACAAACTCATCACTCTACAGGTGTAGAAGATAAACAATTTTCTTGGCCACACTGGCCAATGTTTCCAAGACCTGCAAGAATAAGACTTATGGGATAGATATCATGTCTGGTTATTGGCTCTTCCTTATGAGAATTGCTAACACTAAATAGCAGGATAGTTGGTATTTCTAAAAATGCCAACTTAATCTTCCAGGCAAAGAGGCCAGCTACAGGGAAGAGAAGTTCATGTACTGAACTTAGAAGATTAATTTGTAACTTCAAAGCTTTGAAATCAAATCTGCAGTAGCTTTCGTAATATAACCCCCCGCACCCGCCTCACCTGCCCAGAAGTAAACCACTCATGATCAGTCCCTCTCTGCTGCATCCCAGAATGGTCTCCTATAGGTGAATGCTAGAGCATTAGTTTATGTAGTTCTTCTGCGAAGAAGACTGGTTTCAAATGATCAAACAACTTTTCATTGGGAGACTGAGAATAAAGAATGGATCATGACTTCCTAGACAACAACTGCTGAA
>NW_005841858.1:1895554-1905959 GCF_000455745.1 Alligator sinensis
ACATTTTACAAGCCAAAAACTATAGCTCTCAGCTGATGGGGAAAACAGTCGATGGAATGCAGGTTCTTACAAGCTACAACTTTTGACCAGACCTCAAGGCAATACTATCAACGAAATAGCGATATAATGCTGTAGTGAACACTGTAATAATATGACAGAATTATCTGCCTCTTGGCTCACATCTGTCTCTCCAAATATTAGAGAATGCACAGAGAGATAGCTCCATCTCATTTTGCTTCTTAGAAAGCCTTATATATATATCGCCTAGCTAAGCCTGTGACATCATGAGAAGCCTACTAGAATTTCACAGAACAATATAAATGAAAACACTTCACAGAAGAAACATAACAACTGATTATCCAAGCTCAAACAGAACTTGATTTTTGACTATAAATGCTATTCATATCAAAGCCTTCTGTAGCACAAACTAGGTAGAGTTAAATTTACCATTATTAACCACAAGTCTTCTTGATGTCTAAATGGCAGTGTCTATATGTGTTATAGATAGGTTCTTTGGTTAGATGTGATATTTTTTATTAGACCAACTGAGTAGCTAGAAAAAAAGTTCTCAACAACCTTCACTTCATCAGGCATAGTAAGTCTTTGCTGGTCTGAGACTCCAAGGAATGAGAAGCTAAAAGTGTGGTAGGATGTCAGTGAAAATAGGTAGAACCAAAGAACCTTGCCTGCCTATGTCCTTACTCCAATGCGGCTACAAACAAAAACTCATCTATATGTATTATAGACATGAGAAAGTTTCATCTAGTCAAAGGCTATATCTGTTAAAGAACATGAGTCCCCTGACTTATGCTTTTTAACTTTAACTTAAGAGAGATGACAGATTCTCTTCATTCTAATGACATTTATCTTCATTAAATTGTAGAATGACTTTACTAGAATAACATTAAAAGTAATGATTTGTACTAATTAGTGAGTATGGACCTATACAGATACATATGGGTTACCAGATATGACTAATTAACAGTGGACCTTCTAAAATCTTTTGATTGAGAGGATTTGTTTTTATATATATGAAAGACTTTATTGACTTTGATGTAGATATTTTCTTTCTAAACAAAGCAGCCTTTGCCTGCTCAGAAGATCGTTTTTTTAACCAGTGATCTGCTGGCCTAAAACCAAATGTCACAAAGGTCTGCAAGAAGTGACGCTACCCCTGGCTTGCAAAATGGAAGTGGAAAAAAGAGGGAGGAAGGACAACATCACTTCTGATATCTCAATCCTCCTTAGGAAGAGGCTGCAAACTTGTCACCCAACAATCTGACATCACCAGGATCAAGGTGCAGCAATGAGAGCGAGAATTACAGAAGATGTCGTGGTATACGATGAGAGAGGTCTCATGAAAAACATACATGCACACACACATTACATTTATATAATATTATTATTTGTATAAATTATAAATGTATATTTGTCACAATGAAGAAAGGGAAACAAAAGCGAAAAGGATAAGATGAGGAATGGAGAGAAGAGAAAGTCAAAACACTTGCAACTCGAATAGCATCTATCCAGGCATAGGATGCCAGCCGGAGGGAACATTTCAAGGTGGCAGTGATGGACTGGATGTTGACTGCTCATAAAAATGAACTTATCAAATCATAGAGTTAAAATATATAGCAAACAAGTATACTGTAAACTTGAGCCACATAAATAACCACTATAAATTACCAAGTAAATATATAGACCAATTATACATACATCCCAAGGGTTTATTGTTTAATTAAGTCTGTTTTGCTAGTATAAGAAATCATAGAACTGAAAGGGAACTGGCAATACAGGTGTATTCCTCCTTGGTTGCTGAGCTGATCCTCTATTGCATATACACTTCTTTTTTCCTTTTCAATACTTCCTTAATATCACTGGTGAGCCAAGCAAGTCTCCTGGCTCTCTTCCCACTTTTTGCCTGTATGGGGATGGCCTGTTTTTGAGTTTTGAGAATTGTCTCCTTAAGGAAGCACCATTGTTCCTCCACACCCAGATTATCCAAATCCAGTCCTCTGCCATGGACAGGAAGTATTGGTGTCTGTCCAGCCCCATCTTGAACACCTTCAAGGAAGGCGACTGCACCACCTCTGCTGGGACAGTGTTAAGGATTCTGATGACCCTCACAGAGAAGTTTTTCCTTATATCCACCCTGAATTTACCCTCTTTGAGTTTAGGCCCATAGGTCCTCATCCTCCCTTGAGGTGCCCTACTGAATAGCTACTCCTAGTTCTTGATGCTCCCCCCTCGCACCCCGCATGGTACTTATAGGCAACTATCAAGTCACCTCTCAGCCTTCTCTTTCTCAGGCTGAACAGGTGCAGGTCCCGGACTCTCTCCTCATAGGGCCATGCTCTTAATCAAATGAGTGGTCCTTCATTGTATCCTCTTGAGTTTATTCATGTCCTTCTTGAAGTGCATTGCCCAGGACTGCGCACAGTACTCCAGCTGAGGCCTCACCAATGCTGAATAGAGAGGGAGGAGTACCTCCTTAGATCTATGGGCCACACAGCAGCCGATCCATGCCAGAGTTTTATTGGCCCTTTTGACAGGCAGCCTCATCACACTGTTGGGTCATATTCATCTTCCAGTTGATCATGACCCCCAGGTCTCACTCAGATGTTGTGTCAGCCAGTGGACCACCACCCAGCATGTAGTTATGGTGAGGGTTCTTCCTACCCAGGTGAAGGACCTTGCACTTCTCCCTGTTAAACCTCATCTGATTTAATTCTGCCCATAAGTCAAGTCTATCAAGATCCTCCTGGATCTTTTCCCTACTCTCTGCTGCGCCCACATTTCCCCACAGCTCGGTATCATCTTCAAACTTAATCACTACACTTTCTACCCTTTCATCCAAATCGTTAATGAATATATAGAATAGCATGGGTCTGAGCACCGATCCCTAGGGGACCCCACTGGAGATTGAGCCAGTTGTCCACCCACCTCACTATAGACTGGGCCAGTCCTGTACTCTCCAGTTTGTTAGAGAGAATCCCATGAGAGACCGTCAAAGGCTTTACCGAAGTCTAAGTAGATGACATTAACCTCATGTCCCTCATCCAGATGGTTAGTGACCTGGTCATAGAAGGACACAAGATTCATCAAGCATAAACTGCCCTCAATAAAGCCATGCTGGTTGCTGTTAAGCACCCAATCCGTCACCAGCTTGTAACTGATGGCCTCCTTAACCAAATTTTCAAAGATTTTGCCCAGGACCGAGGGCAGACTGACTGACCTGTAGCTTGTGGGGTAATCTCTCTTCCCTTTCTTAAAGACGGGCACCACATTGGCCCTCTTCCAGTCACTTGGGACCACTCCCGAGTTCGACAACTATTCAAATAGTTTGGTTAATGGCGCTGCTATGAGTTTGCCAGTTCTTTCAGGACTTTTGGGTGCAGGTCTTCTGGTCCAGTGGACTTGAAGATGTCCAAGCATTGTAAAAGATACTTCACCTATTCTGGGCTGATTTCATGTAGGTTGTTACCTTCCACCTGTTCCCTGGGCCTTTGGTCAGATGAACAGCCCCCACTGGGTTTCAGGAATACTGATGCAAAGTATGTATTCAGGAGTTCTGCCTTTTCACATGCATCCACTGTGGGCTACCTCTGGGTATTCAGCAGAGGTCCCACAGTGGAGCCCAATTTTTTCTTGCTTTCTATGTACCTGTAGAAGGACTTTTTGTTGCCCTTTATATCAGTTGCCAGTTTGATCTCCAGACCTGCCTTAACTTTCTGTATCTCTTATCTGCAGGCCCTGGTGATACAGGTGTATTCCTCCTTTGTTGCTCAGCCAATCCTCCATTGTATATACACTTCTTGTTTCTTTTTCAGTAACTCCCTTATATCACTGGTGAGTCAGGCAGGTCTCCTGGCTCTCTTCCCACTTTTTTCCTGTATGGGGATGACCTGATTTTAAGCCATAAGAATTGTCTTCTTAAGGAAGCACCACTGTTCCTGCACACCCAGATCGTCCAAATGCCAATTGTAGAGGGCCTCTCCAATGAGCCTCTTGAGCTTGCCTACATTTGCCTTCTTGAAATTCAGTACTTCTGTTCTAGTGACTAACTTCCCAGTCTTGTGGTGGATGGTAAACCTTATCAGGTCATGGTCACTGTCTCCCAGAGTACCACCAAATCTCAGGTCGCCTATGATGTCCTCCCCTTTGGCCAGCACTAAGTCCAGAGTAGCTTTGCCCCTGGTAGGCCCTTCCACAACCTGTGTCCATAACAGATCTTGCAACCTTCTAGGTTATTGTCTTTCTTCTGACACACCGAGTGCTCTGTATTTCTGACTCTTCAAAGTCAGGAAATCAGTTAAAAATGCTGGGTCTTGTTTTTTTACCTTCCCTGCTTCCATGTGTTCTCCTTTTCAGTTCACAGCATCAGGAACTGTTGTTCAATTAGATTTCACCTAATACACTGTATTTGGGACCCAGAGATTACTGGGTTCAGTCACCAAATGGTACAAATCAAAAAAAAAAAAAAAAAAAAAAAAGACATCAGTGGTATGTTTAACATATACTGACTAATCCTATTCCTTGAATTCCTGGGGCCTACAGCAGGTACAGATACTTTAAGACATTCATTCTGTAAAAAAAAAAAAAATATTTACTGCTAGTTTCCTATTGTTTCCTGCCACATTACCATTGTTTACTGCAGCAATAATTATTGCTACAACATTGTATTGTGGGGTAGAACAAAGCGTAAGGGTAAATTCATTTTCTCAAGCAGACTGATGTAGATTACAACTAAAATATGTTGAATTTCACTAAATAATTAATGCAATGTTTTATATAATTATATACGCATGCTCCCCGAGTGTAATTGTTATAAAATTATGTCCTCTTCCTCACAGACCAATTAAAAGGTGCAGGTGCAATAATTCTGCTAACAAGACACCTTGGATCATATTTAGTAAGTTATTTCAAGGAATGTGTTAATGTCCAGCTGAAGATCAAAACCCTTGGGAGCATGGCCCCTAGGTAGCTGCACAACTGGTTTTCGTTATTTAGTTTGCAAATTATTTTGTACACCATCCAACATAGTGTCAAGATGTCAACTTGCTACCAGCATAATGTTAGAGTGTTATTATTTCCATGTATCTTCTGTCACTTGTGACTATAATGGGGCAAGATGTAAACATTAACAGCATTTTATAAGCGAATACAACATGCAGGTAATACTACTGAGGCTATAACCTAGATGGCATGATCCCATTGTCAGGATGAATGAGAAGTGTATTCGATGGTAAAGCAGTGGGAGGCAGAAACATACACAAAATCCTGTTTCATATACTCTCACAAAACAAGCAAGCTCTACAGCTTTGTCATCCAGACAGGCATGCTATGCCTGCAAATGAAACCAAGTAAGGAAGAACAATGAAAGACAAAGTAAAATATTCTGAATATAACCAGGGGCATGGGCAGGGGCAGACCCAGTGGGGGTGCACTAGTGCAGTTGCACCCCCTTCAATGGGGGTGCCCAGTCAACAGCAGCAGCAAGTTCAAGTCCCTGCTCCCTCATGCTCTGTTCTGTTTCCCCCATTGCTGGGGTGATTCCAGGTGAAGGAAGCACCTGCGCGGAATGCTGCGCAGGGCTGGGGAGGGTGATCTCCCTTCCAGCACCTGCTATCAAACCATGGGGGACAATGGGGAGTCAGGCAGCGATCAGAAGCACCTAGAAGCCAGGAGATCACCATCTGCCCCAGCCCTGTCCAGCACTCTGCACAACTGCTTCCCGCAGCTGATGCCTCCAGGGCTCTGGAAGAAATGTGGTGGAAAGGAAGGGAGCAGGGACTTGACCCTGCCACTACTGTAGAGCTGCTCCCTGTAGCCCCAAACTGGAGTGGGCAGGAGCCATCCTGGGGCTTTCCCTGCCCCCAGTTCAGCTGGAAACAGCAACAGCAGTGGGTTTCCAGGCATGCCTGCTCCCAGCCCACTGCCCAGGTAGCCCCCTCCCATCCCCATCCTCTAGCAGGCACCATAAAGGGATCCATCCATTCCTCCCTCTGCCCCTGCTGCTGCTGGTCCCAGCCAGGCTGCCACCCCAAGCTGGCACTTACAGACAGAAGACTCAGGCTACAGCAGTCCTGGAGCTCCCCTGCAACAAGGCCAGCTAGGGACAGTGATAGCAACAGGCAGGTTCCCCTTTGTTGCACCCTTGGCAACCCTTCTGCAACCCCTGCTTGAGCATGTGAGAAGATAATGGAAGGCACTTGAGAGGAAGGAGTGCCCAGAGAGGTGCGGGATGTGTCTGTCTTACCTCCTTAAGGGACTCCAAAAAGTCCCTGGCAGCTGCTGCTCTGGCGCCATCTGGAAAGGGAAGGGGAGGGGGAGGCACAACCTCCCCCAGAACACGTGTGGTATGTCCAGCACCTTCCTTTTCAAATTCCTGGATCCACTCATGACCAGAGGCAAACAAATAACCAAGTGTCCTCAACCACGATCCTAGTCAGCAGGTGCCAACTTCACCATCAGCATGTCTGCCCACCCTATAGCAGGTCATACAATCACAAATTAGCCTCCAGACCCAAAGAGACAGCCAATATCTATCACCACTGCCAACTAATGTTACAGAGGGTTGATTTTTTTCTAGCAAAGCTTTGTTTGTTTAAAAAACAAACAAACTGTGTTTTGTCAACTGAAATGCTTTTTACTGTGGCCATAGGCAGATCTAGGATTTTGAAGATGGTGGTGCATATCATCACATATAACACAACACATTTTTTTTCTGGTTAAAGAGAAACTAGAAGCTTTACTAATATGCCAGGGGCATAGTACTATATTATTCAGTTTAAGATCAAAGCAAAAAGCCCTCTGCAATGATCTTCATGTGGTTGTGAGAGATGGGCCAGGTACCAGATAACTGGAAAAGGGCCAACGTTGTGCCCCCCTTTAAAAAAGGAAAGAAAAAAGATCCAGAGAACTATAGACCAGTTAGCTTCACCTTATACCTGGGAAGTTACTGGAGCATATCCTAAAGAAGGCCATCTGCAAGCATCTGGAGGAGAAAGAGCTGACTGCAAGCAGCCAGCATGTATTTATGAAAAACAAATCACGTCAGACAAACCTGATCTCCTTCTCTGACAAAGTAACTACTCGGGTGGATGAAGGGAATGCTGCAGGTACAGTGCATTTCGATTATAGCAAGGCTTTTGCAAGGTCCCAAATGACCTTCTCATAAACAATTGGAGATATGTGCACTAGATAAAACTACTACAAGATGGATAGATAACAGACTCAATAGATGCAAGCAAAAGGGCAATGATTAACGTGGCCATGTCAGACTGGCAGATGGTTTTGAGCAGAGTTCCACAGAAGTCTGTCCTTGCCTCAGTGCTGTTCAACGTATTTATTAATGATTTGGATGCTGGCATAGAAAGCTTCTTGAGCAAGTCTGCAAATGACACGAACCTGGGAAGGACTGTGAACACATTGAAGGATGCAAGCATGATTCAGAAGGCTCTCAACAGATTGGAAAGTTGGTCTAAAACTAATAGGATGAAGCTCAGTGCAAACAAATGAAAGGCACCGTACCTCAGGAGGAATAATCAAAAGCACAAATACAAAATAGGGGACACAAAAAGCAACTGCATCCCTGTACCCGCTGGATTCACCCCTAATTGTGGTGGAAACCTTCCAATTTTCAGTGAAGAAAACAGAAACTGAAAACTAAACAAAGCATTTCTATACCTGTTTTCATTTCTGGCTTTTTTGAAAAATAAAAATGTTGGGATGCTACTTTGCCAGAAAAAGAAAGAAGTGACAAATTTCAAACAAAAAAGGTTTAAACTTAAAATTTTATAGAAAAATAAAAATGGGTATTTTTTTACCAGGTCCATTACTACCATATGGTTATGTTGCCCTCTTGTGGTTCTTATCCACAGAAACATTTAGCAGTAGTTATTGCAGCCGTAGCAACAGTAGCTTGATATTGCCCACAAGTGCTAGGCGCTATCTATGTACAGAGCTATTTTCAAACATAGGCACCTTAATTTAGCCACCAAAATCCATGTGTAAGCTTTTACTTAAAAGTGGCCTATTTACAGAGATGCTGGACACCTGCACATCCTATAGGCTTTAACTGAACATCTCTGAACAATCAGGCATTTTAGATAGATGCCTATACATGAATTTAGTTGCCTACTTTAGATGGCAACGTTGAAACACTTCCTTCATCATCCCAGTCTTGAAGAGCAATCAGTTCAGAGAAGTGTAAGTTCTTCGCTAAATTACACAAAAATGCAGCCTTCTCTTCAAAATTCTTTCATTAAAATGTTATATTTCAAAGAACAATTTTTTTAATTAAATTGTTGGTATGAAGATTTGTGATTTCTATGCATAGAATTTAATTCCACTCCTACATATCCAAATCAGAATTCAAAATAGGAGACTGTTAAAAATTTAACTCTCTCACAATATTAAATATTAATGTGTTGCTCAGTGTTAGTGGTAACATTATGGATAAACAACAGATTAAACTGAGACTATAATTATGACAATGCTTATCACGTACAACTAGTGTTAGCTTAAAGAGGTCACTTTACTGACTTCTATAAAACCATAGCTTTTTTGATTTGTCACTGTTTAAAATCTGGTTTTTAAATGTATTGCAATTTTTATGTATTCATTTACTTATTTTTAAATGATTCCTAAGAAAACAAGAACAATATTATGAAACTTTGTGGAATTTAACTGAAATGAAAAGATGTTACACAATAAATTCATCTCAACACACAATTACTGAACTAAAAGTAGACCAACAAATCTAATGTAGGAAGATGCAGACAAGTCTGTTGCTCATTTCTTCAAATAGTGGGTTTAAAAAAAAGAAACAAACTCTTGTGTCTACATTTAAAATGTAGATTTTACTTTCCTAACCTCCATCCTAATACGCCTGCCAAACCTTCTGTTTATGAACTGTTAGATTCTACCACATATAGTCATTTTTTTCCTTTAATATAAACATTTCCTTAACATTAGGCAAGTGACGTGAAAGAACATGGCAATCCTAAAATGTAATGCTTGCTGGATTATTAACTGTACGTATAAACCTGTCACCTGGATGTCAACATAAACCAGTATGAATATTTACCTAATATGCCATTTCCACCCACAATGTTTCCAAGATTTCAAAAGCATTTTCCAAAAGTATTTGGTTGTAATACAGCATCTAGTCATATCCAATTTTTACCCTAACATTTTATCAGCATCTCCACGACAAATTCCTCATTTTCACCTGTCAGTAGTAAATACAGATGGAAGGTAAAAGTGAGCCCAATGTAATCATATAAGTTTGTGTGTGTTAAAAAAGACCATTAACTGTGCTTGCTATTCCCATACCTTTTGTTCTACCTTCAGAAACTGGGCAAATTCTTCAACAGTGAGATGATCTTTCTTGTCACTGTAGCTCAAAAGCAACAAGTAGAGATCACGCCGTAATGACATCATCTTGTAAAATACAGAAAACTCTTCGAATGTCAGGGTCCCCTGGTTCTCATCTGTGTCAGCTTCCTGAGAAACAAGAATACCCAGTTGAAGGAACAAAGCAGAATAGAGCATGTGTATAAGAAAAGATGCTTCATATGGTTCTGGCTGTAATACATGAGCAGTTCTAGCAAGCACCTCCTAATGCAAAAAGAATTCTTACGGGACTCATAAATAGAAATTCAGTTGTTCCAAAAACAACAAGCTCTCCATGAAGGGCCCAATTTTGTTTCTGGTTTCCATTTTATCTTGTGAGTAGAGTTCATGTTGGGCCAGATTCTAATTTAGTGGCACCTGTGAAAAGCCAGAGTTACTACTGACACAATACAGTAAATTCCAATTACAACAGTACAAGCAATAGAAAAAAATCTCACTCAGTAACGTTATCCAGGGGCAGATTTTAGAATTTTTAAATAAACCAGTACAATATTACAATGCTAAATATATATCAACATGATAAAACGCGACAAGCGTTTAATCCCATTTCCAACAGCCTGTAGATTCAGGGACAAGTCTGAAGTAACAGCATGATTCAATGCAGAAAAATAACTCCACCAACCCAGCCCTTTTTCCATTTTAGTTTGCCTTCAGAGCTACTGCTAGAGAAGAAAACAGTGCTTACTCGTCTGTTATAACTGTTTGTACTTGGTGCAGCTGCCTAAGAGGATTGCTTTGGATTTACAAAACATTTGACAGCAGTTCTCCAATATATATTCTCTTTTATGCCATTATCTGCAGTAACCCAGTCAAGAAAGACTTCTTTTCCTGTTGAGTTTTAGATTATAAGCAGCTCAAAAAAAGAAGTGAAAGGAAGGTTTAATAGCATGGATAGTTTTGGTGGACTCTGTGCTTCCATGAATAGCATCATTCATTCCCAGAGGCACAGGCAACTGGTAGAGGGATACGAAGGTGGGGGGGGGGG
>NW_005841858.1:1905990-1945167 GCF_000455745.1 Alligator sinensis
CCCCTGACAGAGCTGTCCCCACCACTGATGCCACTGCTGGCGTCTGCAGATGCTCGCTAGCTCAGCCCCCACTGCCAACACCAGCAGCAGCATCTGCGGACGCTCAACAGCTCCACTCCTGCCACTGACTTCTGCGGGTGCCCCCTACCCCAGACTCAGGAGCCACCTGTCGCCCATGCCTAGAGGTATTCTTTCCCTTTATAACCTTTCTTTACATTTCACTTCAAGATTTGCAAATGCAGGTGCTAATATCCATGTGGCGTCCCATGAAAAACTGTCCATCCTTAATTTCTAACTGGGCAGAAACTCTTATCAACATTGATTTGAACAGAATCCCCTTGATTCTAGCTAGCTGTCTCTGTATAACAGTTCATCAGATAAAAAGGAAAAATCATGCTGGAGGGCTCAGCCATCTCTCCAAAACCTCACGAGCCCACTGTGTCATGGTCCACATTCTTTTTACTTGTACATCAACTTTTTCTGCCTGCACCTGATCTCATGCTTCCCAGAATGGAACAGCTTGTCTACAAGACACAAAAAGCCACTCACCAGTAGTTCAGTTTCACTTTACCTTTAACTAACACGTTCAATTTAACATTGCTTTAAACATATTTTTGGATAGCATATCATTATTTTTTACATAAGTAAATACCGATATGAAAACAAACATTCATTTCATAGCCCTACATGCTGCACTTCTCCATCTCTATATCTGGATGCTCCTTTACTGCAGCACATACTCCTCATATTCAGGGATGTCCCTTTTCACACACATGTAGTATTTCTTGGATTCTGGGTAGCAGGCATCTGAATGACACAGTTTTACAGATTAGAGTCTGTGTAATCATAACAGGGGGGCAGATCCTCAGCTGAGTCAAGCATAAACAGCAAACAGATGGCACAAAGCTAGCAATGCCAGGAGGAATCCTTTAAAACAATGCTCTGGCAGCTTTGCAAAGTAGTCAGATCCAGAACAAAGAATCTGGCCCACTACATCTCTGTCCTATCCTTTACCGTGCCCAAAGCACCGGTGATTCTGGAAGGCCATTGAGCCACTTGCCTAAGAGAAGATTACTTGAAAAATAAAGGCTTTGGGATTGGGTTTCAACAGCCACTAGCACTAGGATAATCTTTCAGCACTTCAATTTTCTTTCCAAGGTGTGTCTTTAAGCATCTTTGCAAGGCCTACAATATGAACTCAGATACAGGCTGGCAGCAACAAGAGAGTTAAAAAGCAGTTTGTTTTTGCCAAATTAAAATAATAACTGCTTCTGGTTATAAAAAAGCTTATGCCTGTTAATAAGAGCATGTTCCATCCCTAGGTATTTCTTTTAATTTTAAAGGCAAACTAAAAAGATTTTTTCCCTGTCAATGCATGACTTCGTAATCCTCTATTTCTCCTGCAGCAGCTGGCAAGAATGGTAACACCTCAGATCTGCAGAGAGCTGTATTTCAGTACACCACGTTAAAAGTTAGTGCTGCTGTCACTGGAGTTCGTAAATTCAGATTATAGCAGTTAAGCGGAGAAGGAAACAATTTTCAACTACTTGGTATTAAAGAGAATTTGTTTTTTTTTTTATTTAAAATTCTACCTCTACTTCAAAAGAGGCTTATGATTTGTGGATGCTGTTTGGCCTAAATTTATCTATGCATTGGCATCAGCTACCTCAGAAGCATTCCAGATTTCTCACACCCATGAACCGTACTCCTTCCTCTGACCTTCTTCCTCCTTAGTTAGTTGCTCCAATAAAAGATATCAGATTCACACAAAGAACCTTGTTTGCCTATGTCCTTAGACAGACATGGCTATAACCTATACCCCTCCTTCCTCTGAGGGATTTGCCACTATAATGCTGATCTTACCCAAGAAGGCCATGCACATTTTTGTCTATACGTGGTTCTGAGATTTTAAACAAACCTCCCTTTTGTGCAGTTGTCTAGATTTTTGTGCAAAAAAAATGTACTTTTAAAATTTTTTGTCTTATTCGTGTTATACCTAATACAGTTAATTTCTCATTTACTTGCAAGAGTATAAATAGTAACAGTGGCTAAAACTGGTAAATATTCTCTGAGATTATATCAAAGAAATGAAAAAATAACCTTGATGATTTCTGTGAAATGCACGGATATTTCTGCAACTCTTTCCTTTCAAAACTAATTTTTGTTCAAGTATTTTTCTAAAAATATATTCAAAATTTCAGTCAGCTCTGCTAAATGAGTAGCTCCATTCTGCATATACACCAACATAAAAGCAGAATTAAGTCCAGTATAATGAGAACAATTGTGTGTCCACAAATCCTCCTCCTTTACATGCTATCAGTGCTGTGACACTCACCATGATGCATGATCTGAAGTTAAAAGTGCAAGCAACCTACACCAAGAGAAATACTGTGGGTGAGTGGAGGTGATGGAGGACTTGAAGGTCCAACTCCTGGCTTCTATTTCTTGTTCTGCTATGGATAGCCTTCATCACCCTTTGTCCACTAGTGTCTGGTGGGTTCACTGTGCTGCCTTGGAACAAATTATTCATCTCTCTGTGCCTCATTTTCTCCATCTGCATTTACCAGCCTCAGAAGGACATGTATGAGACCATATCTAGATCTTGGCCTTTATATAAAGTGGGCCTCTACAGAATGTATGTGGTAACATGAACATCTTGGACCTTGTTTCTCATGCAAGCAAAATCTACAGAGTGGCTCCTTAATTAGCACAGGTTGAGTGCAACTTGCTCCAACCATTAGACTGGAGCAAATTAACCCCTCTTTGCTACAGTTCCAACTCTTCTCACCTTTTTCATCATACCAGGATTTAATCTTGCTCTAAATGAAATGCTGTTTTTTGTGTAAATTATACAGGAGGGGGTTGAGGTGGGGTGATAACAGAAAATCTAAATAAAGGCTTATTTCTGTTCCCCCTACTCACACTGGGAAGTACTTTCCTTCAGAATTAGTACCATTAATCTCAAATTGAACTATTTATGGAATAAGGTATTGATAAATATGAATAAAGCTAAAAGAACTGAGCCTTAAGTGACCTGTGGTAATTTTGTAAAGTAGCCAAAATAACTAGACTTTTCTAGCCACACCTTTCTAGTCGCACATAATTAATCAGGCACTGAAATACCTTACTTCGGGCCTTTTGCCTAATGTCACCAAACTAGCTATCATCAATGGCTAAAATCACCAGGCATCATGTCCTCTCCTCTGCTTCACCTATATAAAATCAATTAAATGCAACTGTTTTCTTAGTAACCTTTAAAAATTATTGATTCCTTGTCAGTAACCTGCACATCATCTCTGGGACCACAATATATATTTATAAACACAATACTGAAAATAAAAGCCTAACCTGAAACATTTGTCGTACTTTTCTGCGAGGCAAATTGACATTTAGTTTATGCATCAACTGGTGGATCTCTTCAATATTCAATAAGCCATCTCCATTCTTGTCAGCTTCCTCAAAGGTCTGCTTCACCCAAGTGCAAATATGTTAAGGAAAGGTTGAACTACTTATACTGAATGTCTTCATCATGGATGAGGAAGGTAGTGTGTTCTAGCTGAATAAATACTGGAATGAGACTCAGGAGACCTATTCTCAGCTGTGCCAGTGCCTACTAGATAGCCTTGGAGAAGGTACTTCTACCCTTTTTTCTCAGTCTCCATGTCTGTGGAATGGAGATTCTGATACAGATACTGTTTGCCATCCACTGTTGAAAAGCACTATAGAACAGTGACATTGCAATGGCAGACTTGGCACCCTTACCAAAGATAATTTGTGCCAGCCTATTCCACAATATGACTGGCAGAATGTTTTCATCAAGACTATCCTAAAATGGCCCATAATTTCTATCAAGTCTGTGACCACCTCCACACTGAGACAAACTGATCTCTCATATAGCTTCACCATCTGGAGGAATGATTCAGTGATCTTAGAGCAGTTTTATCTTAATGTAAACTGGGGTTCCTGATTTCAGTGGAGCTGAGGGATATTTGGCTCAGAATGTGTACTTCCAGACTTCTTGCTCAACAGGCCTCTGCATCAAGTTCAAAATGTATCTAATGCTACAGCATGGAATAAAATTGACATGATGACACTAGTCCAGCCAGATGACTTAAGTCAATGATTTCAGGAAGATTTTTAATTAAAAATTAGTCAGTTAGAATTAATAGTTGTTTTTCTGTCCTCTCTGGTCTCTAGATTTCACCTAATTTCATGCAGCTGTTATTTTACCATATATTTTTAATTTTTCCTTTTGCTGATAATTTCTCCCCTCCTCAAGCCACACTTTCTTAAAATTATTGCATCATCTCACTACATCATTCTCCATTTACATCCTCTTTCACCCCTAGATAGTTCTCTTCTGTCCCTATTCCCAACCTTGCTGCCCCAGCCCTTCCCATACTCACCGCACTTTGACCCTCTGTGTCAGTCACAGGAGGGGATTAGGCTGTGCTGTCATATATCTGCATACAATATATGTGAACTGCAGAGTTCAGGGAGTAATAGTGATCCCTGACAGTCCCTCTCTCACTTCTCTAGGTGAGATATCCTACACAGCCTCAGGCCAATCTGGCACAGCTTGGTTACCGGTCTAAACATTAGGGAGGGGAAAACACTCTGGTTTAATAGATGCATTCAGAAAGTGTAATTCCAAACCTCCTAAGGCCTATAGAAAGTGCCCTTCTAAAAACCTAAGCAGTTTCCAGGATGAGGACACCCCTAATGGCAGAATCTTAAAAGAAGCAAATCTTTTTGCAGCAGGGAAATCTACATTCTCTGCTTCTGGACGCAGGTTCTCTTGTAACCTGTGGGGTTCCCAAACACAGCAGAACTCCCCCATACCCCCTCTTGAGTACTGATTTCAATAGATGTTGGTCCACTTGAATCACTTCAGTCATCCCAGTAGTGTAATATGACATCTGTTCTGTAGCTCTAGGTAAGAATGCTCCCAGAAAGGAAACTAAATAAATTATATTATTCTAGTAACTGAAAATGGCTCTTCATAATTAAGTCACGATCTTCAAAGAAAACATTAAATAATGCATAAATGATAATACAGGATAATTTAATAAAAGAAAGGGTTTCTATATTTAAATGCAAGAGATAGGCAAGGGCTTTGTAAAATGAGAAGCTCTGTTGTAATGCCTAGAAACTTTAGGAGAGCATTAAAAAATCATGAATAGAGCTGAAGGAATGGGGAAAGATTCAGAGTTCAGCCTTATAGACCTTGTTCAGGCAAGATCCCTACTGAAGACAAAGATAATGAGTCTTTACATTATTAAGGAACTTGTGACTGTCCGTTTAGAGCAGGGGTGTCAAAATCATCTAGCCCCACAGGTGAGATGCGTGGCATGGAATTGATCCACAAGCCAGATGAACCTCCAAATGGGGCCCACAGATCCTCTCCCCCCATGCTGGATTCAGTGCCTGTGGTGCTTGCTCCAGCTGGTCCAGGACTGGACCATATCTGGCACCCACTCTGGCTGTATTGGGATACAAGCTGCACATGGTGCTCACTCTAGCCCATCTAGGGCAGTTGTTGCATGAAGCATATGTCCCAGACTGGCTGCAGTGGGCACCAGATTTGGCACAGTCCCAGAACAGTCAGAGTACACATTGGACCCAGTATGCAGAACCATGGAGTCCCCTCCCTCTTTTCCCCAACATGCCAGATCCAGCACTTGCTCTGGCGAGTCCAGGATTGCACTGCACACTGCACCCATTCAGGGAAGTGTGCTGCATGTGGCACCTATCACAGACCAGCTGAAGCAGGTGCCAACCATGGCTCAATACCCAGACCAGCAAGAGCAGATGCCACATATAGTGTAGTCCCAGACCAGCCAGAACAGGCTCTGGATTAAGAATATGGGAGGATCCTTAGACTGGTCCTGCACAGGTCCAGCACTGAGGGCCAGATGATGTGGCTCCATGGACTAGATTCAGCCCATGGGCCATATCATTGATGTGTCTGCTTTAGAGCAAAACATACAACACTAGACTGAAGCCAAGAAAATGCACTTTACTCAAGGTCCTCTACTGGGGGATGGCTCTCAGTCACCAATGAAACTGTTCTGTGGCCTTTCGTTCCACATCTCCCACAGATGTTAGCCAGGAAGCCTCTGTAACAGGTCCATGGTCCCAAGAGTGGTCATGCTGTCCCCTGGTGGCCATGCAGGCCCTGCCTGGCTCAGGCTCAGCTGTAGCCCTTCCCTTGAAGCTCTCCTGCCATGCCTTGCTCTTAATGAAGGTTATAAAAAGAGAGGCTGCCTGTGGGCTCTGAATGAGCCTGAGCCTTTGGCAATCCCCACTGGGCTTCTCCTGTGCCCCAGGCCAGCAGGCCCTCTCAGTCTGTCTCTACCCCTGCTGAGCACCTGTCACCTTAAGGGCTCTGTACATCACTTCATACCTCCTGTACACCACGCCCTAATTCTTGCGGGCTCTCTCTCTCTGTGATGTTGACAAATTATGCACTCAGCCCCCTTGGCCCTTTGGACCCCTCTGGTCCCTTACACAATCCCTTCCTGGGCTCCCGGACCTCTGGTCCTGCACACCGCCCCTTCTCTTGGCTTCTGGACCCTTGGTCCTGCATGCTGCCCCATCTCTGGGTTCCCAGACCCTTGGTCCAACTCACAGCCCTTCTCTGGGCTCAGGGACCCTCTGGTCCAGGCACAAGGACCCTCTGTGGACTCATAATATAACCAAGGCCACTTGCCTGTAAAACTCAGTCTTTCTCAGCCCAAGGGCCGTGCCTCTGCTCCCAGGCCTGCAGTGTAAGGTCCAGTCCTTTCAGGAGCTCTGCTTCCCAGAGCTCCTCATGCTGTGACTGCCAGGATGAGACTGCCTGACTGGCTCAGGCTCTGGGCTTATATAGCTCCAGCCTCTTCCAGCCAGGCGGGTCTCTCCTTAGCCCTCTGCACCACCTGCAAGCAGCCTTCCAGGCTGCTAACTCACTTAAAGGAGCAGACACACTCCAGTGCCCTGCTACAGCTTTGTAACTGAGACCTCAATCCTAGCTTGTTTATAAAAAATAAAAGCCAAAGATAGAAGAAATTACTTGCAATCAAAATTTAACTTGAAACCTCTCTAAAGGAAATTTTCACTGTGCTCAAAGAAAACCTGCCCAACAACTTTACAAGATGGGTTTGGAAAGAGGAATTCATTAGCCAATTGGACACTAAGTATGAGGGACTGAACCTAGACAATGACTTCATGGTCCATTATAATCTACCCGATACTCATTAAACCCTCCTAAACAAGCTCTTGTCCCATCTGCTACTTAGCTCTGCTGTGTCTGCTTCCCAGAGGTCTAAAGAAGAGTACTTCTGCGCACATCTACATAAGATGCTTCAAGCACAAACTAGTTCTACTGGGCATTAGCACAGCAGGCAAAACCTGTGCTAATGTGCAGTAGAATTAATCTACTGCACAGTAGCGTCACCTAAAATGTGTGCGTCAGCACTACTGCACATTAGTGCTGGTTACTGAGCATTTAGTTTGGTACCTGTAATAACATTAATGCATATGTAGACATACCCCCATAGGCCAAAAGCTTGCCTATGTCTATCCCAACTATGCAACTGGTCCTGTAAGAGCTATCACCCACAAGAATTCTTGCTTCAAGCTTTCTAAAACTGCAGGATCAGTAATGCATGCATGGAGATGGCTGCTATTAATGATAGACCTCAAAGTGGAGAAGAAACACTAGCATAAACAAACAGCCAAAGGAACAGTTGTAAAGACTTAGCTCAGTGGTTGCAGTAGGAAAAAAAAACCCCAAACCTGGTACAGCCTTTTCTGGAGTATCTTTTGTGACAGGAGTTAAAGTAATCAGCAGTGACATTTTAGTTCATGAAAGCACCGGAGAGAACTATGACAAAATCCTACTGACAGTATTCACAAAATGACGAGAGTGCAACCTAGCATGCAAATCACAGTAGGGCGCCTGAGTTTCTTTGGTCAGTCATCTTTGAAAGGGGAAGAAGCATCAGGCCTGATCCCGACGAAGCAAAATGGGCTGAAGCAGTCAAAAGTACCAAATTGATAGGAAGAAATGGAAAGCAGAATATAAATGGTGACATACTCATAAACCTTTGTACAAAAAGTAGCAGAAATCACAGGACTGCCTAGGAACTGAAGGGTGGGAAGCAAGGCGAGAATGTAGAGACAGTGAGCAGGAAAGCGGATAGCACTCTGACAAGACTTTCCCGAGAATGAAGGATGCCAACAATCTCAAGCAAAAATAGAACGTTACAATGAAAACAAGGAAGTAGCACTAGAAACAGATGCTTTGCAAGCAACAGATACAGAAGCACTGTTGCAGGATGTACAGCATTGGGTGCATATAAATCAAGGGTACTGGCCACAATGGAACAAAATTATTCTCAAATAGAAATTATTTGCCATTGTCCATGGAAGTCAGATATGTATCAGTGCACATGACCACATAGTAACAAATGAAACAGGTCACAAAACTCTGAAGAATGGTCCCAGTCACAAGAACACACAGGAGTTAAGGCATCCAATGCACTCCACCAGCTGGCAGACCCAATCATCCCAAGGCTACCAGCTGCAGGAGCACAGGGGAGCAGTGTTCCCACTAAGCTGTGTGGTGTGCATGGCCACGCAGGCACGCCTGGCAGTGCGGCATGAGCGCGCCTGTGCAACCACGCACCCCACACAGCTTAGAGAGAATGCAGAAGGGGAGACAAGTTTTCTATTTGCCCATGCAGGGGAGCCCAGTGATCATGAACCCAAGCTCCCCCTTCACCAGCAATATGGCGCAATTGGGACTGAACCCCAATCTCACAATCCCACTTCCTGCCATGCATGCCATAGCAGGAGGCACAATTGTTGGGGTTGTGTGTCAGATCTCATCAACCTTTAATTTAATATCTGTCAACAGCCCTAGGATACTGTGCCTTGGTCTCTGAACATTTGTGTGTGATATGCTGAGAGCAGTGTATGCTTGAAAAGCCTATTAATCAAAGCCTGTTTATTTTACCCTATCCACTGTGGATCTCCACTGCTGGGTGCAGTCTTAACCAAGACAATACAGGATACATGCTGTAATCCTCTCAAAACAGCTCCTGTTTGCAGTAGGTCAGCCTGTGTGCAATGTTTCAGAAGGGCCAGAGTAATCCACCCAGCTCTCCAACTACCATTTAAAGAATGCTCATGTGCAAGGGGAGAGGCAGAATTTGGACCCATGTGTGTTTCATAGCTTCAGTGCTTCTTAAGCTTATACTCTTCAACTCACTTGAAGTCACTTTACTATTTGTGATTAACATCCTAAGCAAAAATATATGGATCCTTTGCTGCACTGGACTTAAAAGTACAACTTCTGTATTTGTCTCTATCAGGGGAATTATGTATTTTTTATAAAATCAACTGCAAACTCTTTGAATCAAGGATGTTATTCTACAGGTATAGATGAATGTACCTTTGAACCACCTTAAAAATGGAATTAGAACAGACATCAGCTCGGGAGCACATACCAACTATTACTCTCTGTTACAAATGTATGATCCTGTTGGAATATAAATCAGCGAAATCATCTTTGACCCTGAATGAAATAGGGTTCAAGATATAATGGTTTTACTACACTTGTATCACTAATAAATGATGCACGTTCTAATAACTTACATAACCATAATATGAAATTGATAAAATACACCTGCCTATACTTTATGAAGAGCCATGGAGATCAATGATACTATACTTGTGAATTACAACAAGTAGATGAACAGAAGTGGACCCTTTGGCTTTCCTCTGCTTCATCCAACCTACTTTTATTAAAAAATTCAAAGGATATATGCAAAACTGACCTTTTTTGAAAGATTTCTTTTAATTTACTTTCATAGATTTCATAGACATTAGGGCTGGAAGGGACCTCCGAAGATCATCGAGTCCAGTCCCCTGCCCCAGGGTGGGTCATAGGATCCCAGCAAGAAAAATACCCAGATTTCTCTTGAAGGCGTTCAAAGTAGGTGCTTGAACCACCTCCGGTGGCAGGCTATTCCAGGTCTTGGGGGCTCGGACAGTAAAGAAGTTCTTATGTCCAGTCTGAAATGGTCTTGCAGGAGTTTATAACCATTCGACCTTGTCATCCCCTTGGGGCACTCTGGTGAACAACGTTCCCCCAGAACCTGGTGAACACCCCTGATAAACTTATAGGTGGCCATCAGATCGCTCCTGAGCCTGCACTTTTCCAGGCTGAAGAGTCCCATAGCTCTCAGCCTCTCGTCATAAAGTCTATTTTCCTCGACCTCTGATCATGTGCATGGCTATTATCTGGACTATATCGAGCTTCTCCACATCCTTTTTGAATTGTGGAGCCCAAAACTTTGAGAGGAAATTATAAGGTGAGAAGGATGTCACTTTTAAAACGGAATGTGTTACTTTCTATCAGCTTTTATCTTTCAAATACTTTTCAACACTTAGTGTAATGTAAAAAGAAAAAAACAAAACAAAAATGGAGAGAAGGTAAATTTTCTGAAAGTTTCTGAATATTTTTTTTAAATTCCAAATTATTTCATTTGATTGCAGGAGTGTAATCAGATATATTTTATGAAACATTTTATTTTCAATAGGAAAAAAACCCATTTC
The DNA here is from genome assembly GCF_000455745.1 of Alligator sinensis. Classification (NCBI taxonomy): domain Eukaryota; kingdom Metazoa; phylum Chordata; order Crocodylia; family Alligatoridae; genus Alligator; species Alligator sinensis. Next base: position 1,916,596 of record NW_005841858.1, read on the forward strand.
AGCAAAATAATCATCTACATCTCCAAATAAGCTCCATGAACTTCCAAATAGAAAGTAATAAGTCCAATGGGTAAATTATACCCTTAAATAAGTAAATATCCAGCTTTCATAGTTATTATTTCAGAGTAGCTGCTTAATTATCACCAATCCATCTTTTTTACTCTCAACCTATATCCTCCATCCAATTCTACTTGCCAGCCTTTCTCTATAGAATCTCCTCCTGAATGCCTTGGTTGTTAACTTGAATCAAAACTGAATTTCTGATTCATTCCCCAAGATTAAGCTCTCTTTACTCCTGTAAAATGCTAAGCATCCAGTGAGAGGTGCCAAATCTCCTTAATGAAGGCCAAGCATCTCTCAAGAGAGAGAACCAATCCCTAATTTTCTAAATAAGAATCAGTTTTTGCAGCTGTAATTTCAAATGATCCATTTCAAACGACGATCTCCACCCCAGAGTGTTAGGGAACTGGCAGAGGTCATTGCAGGACCCCTGGCACAGCTTTACAAGCACTCGTGGTACTCTGGTGAGGTGCCTGACAACTGGGAAAGGACCAATGTGGTCCCCATTTTCAAAAAAGGGACGAAAGAGGACCCAGGAAACTATAGGCCTGTTAGTCTTACCTCAGTCCTGGGGAAGCTCTTTGAGAAAATTATTCAGGAGGACATCTGCGAGGGGCCAGCAGGGGAGTTTATGCTTAGGGGCAACCAACATGGGTTCAGTAGAGGCAGGTCCTGTCAGACCAACCTGGTGGCCTTCTATGAGCCTTGGACGCAGGTGTCGCGGTGGACGTAGTCTTCCTGGACTTTAGGAAGACCTTCGACACTCTCTCTCACCTGATCCTCATTAAAAAATTAGGCATCTGTAGTGTCGATGCCTACACAGTCAGATGGGTCACAAATTGGCTGAAGGGCCGCACCCAGAGAGTAGTAGTGGACGGGTCATTTTTGACCTGGAGAGATGTGGGCAGTGGGGTCCCCCAGGGCTCGGTCCTCGGGCCCGCACTGTTCAACATCTTCATCAGCGACTTGGACAAGGGGATGAAAAGCTCCTTGCTCAAGTTCGCAGATGACACTAAGATGTGGGGAGAAGTGAGCACACTAGAAGGGAGGGACAGGCTACAACTAGATCTGGTCACGTTACAGGGGTGGGCAGATGAGAACAGAATGGTTTTCAATATGGACAAGTGCAAGGTGTTGCACCTGGGGAGGAAGAACCAGCAGCATGCCTACAGGCTGGGGAACTCCCTTCTCATCAGCACAGAGACAGAGAAGGATCTTGGAATCACTATTGATTCCAAGATGAACATGGGCCGTCAATGTGGAGACGTGGTCAGGAAGGCTAACCGCACCTTGTCATGCATCCACAGATGCCTCACGAGCAGGTCCAAGGAGGTGATCCTCCCCCTCTATGCGACACTGGTCAGGCCACAGTTGGAGTACTGCGTCCAGTTCTGGGTGCCGCACTTCAGGAGGGATGTGGACAGCATGGAGAGGGTCCAGAGGAGGGACACTCGCATGATCAGGGGGCAGCAGGGCAGGCCCTATGAGGAGAGGCTATGTGACCTGAACCTGTTCAGCCTCCACAAGAAAAGGCTGACAGGGGATCTGGTGGCCACCTATAAGCTTGCCAAGGGGGATCAGCAGGCAGTGGGAGAGTCCCTGTTTCCCCAAGCACTACCGGGGGTAACAAGGAACAATGGCCATAAGTTGACTGAGAGTAGATTCAGGCTAGATATCAGGAGGCACTACTTCACTGTCAGGGTGGCTAGGTGCTGGGACCAACTTCCAAGGGAAGTGGTGCTTGCCCCTACCCTGAGGGTCTTCAAAAGGAGGCTAGACAGCCACCTAGCTGGTGTCATTTGACTCCAGCACCCTTAACTGCCCATGGCAGGGGGTTGGACTAGATGATCTGCTTAGGTCACTTCCGACCCTACCAACTATGAAACTATTTTAAAAAATGAAATAAGAGGATTGGAAAACTTTCAAACTCATTGGGAAGATCAGAAATTATTCTGAATTTGTAAAAACAATTCTTTGAACCCATGAACCAATTCCTCTCCTATCACAATCAAAAGCAAACATTTCAATTGTTTTCTGTGGGAGGTAGAATGGACTACTAATACCAACACCAGGAAAAATAAACTAGAAATACCAAACTGGAAACTGGAGATAAAGTTCTAGAAAGGATATTGATCGTGAGTTCTTTGTCTTTTAGCAAGAGAGTCCTCATCACTTATTCCAGCCATCAAATATTTTAGTCCTGTGATCCAAGTGCGAGCCTCCTCTGGATTAGAGGTGATCAGATCTAGTGACTCCATGTGGTTCCCATGGTAAATGGTAAAGCAGCAACTTGGGTCAAAGTTCCCCTCTGCATGGCGATGGAATATTTCTGATTGTCGGCCTTCTGTGACTTTATAAATTGAGTCAATTATAACTGCAAAGGAAAGGGAAATAAAAAAATTAAAGATTGGCTGGATGTTCATTCAGTTTGTTTTGTATTTCAGATTATTCTCTACTACTCAGTTTTTGGGGTTTTGTTTTTTTAAATAAAGGCAAATTTACAGGCCATCACACTGGAACTGCACTGGAAAGGCAGATCAAATATTAGCCTTGCCCTTGCACGGGTTCAGAATGTGTGCATACAAGAGGATTTCCCAAAACAGTACTCCTGGCCATAGACCAGCAAAAATGACAGTATCCTACCTCTCAAAGGTAGGGACTGTTACGTACTAAATCCCACAAATGCAAGCCACCTCAAAAGGCTAAGTGAGCAGACGGACCATGATACCTTAACCTCATACACTTCCTTCCATGAATCAGCAGACCTGCAGAGTCATAGAAAATAACACACACTGTTCCCTACTAAAAGGAGCACTGTAACCAAACTTCCCATGATAGGAAATAAAGTACCAATAGTCCTACATAGGCAGGGAGACTCCTTATTGTTCCAGACACTGCTTAAATTATACCTGGCCCCTTAATAAGGAAACTCTCCCCTCCTCTCCCCACCCCAGTATTATCATCTAGAACCTTCCTTACTGTTTACTACTAAGCTTTAATGACAAGACCAGGTTTATTCACCCCTCACTTTGAACTGAATAGGCACAATTTGCATACTTACTGCATTTACTTGAATCCCAGACAAGGTTTTTCCCCCTAGATTCTTAAATTCAAGTACTGGTCCAGGGCAGGTAGTGGCTCAGCTCTGGCTTCAGCTGGCAGAGGAAGGGGCACATGAGCAGGGGAGGGTAAGGGATACTGAGCAGTAGGGAAGAGATGGGGGCACATGGGGGAGACCCACCTGTGAGGCTTGGAGGAACTGTGGTGCATCAGACACTGGGGGGTTGTACAAGTAACAGCAGGGACATGCACAGGCATGAAGGAGGACAGAGGGTCTGGCCCCTCACCTCTGCCACTGCTTTCCACACCACAGCAGTGTGGGGATGAATCTAAGAAGTCCTTCCTCTTATTAGATTCTATACATGGAAAAGTATAACCAACTTATATTTTTCCATGTGTAGAATCTAACTATTGGGGATCACCTTGAATTTGAAGTGTTCTTGGATTCAGGTAAATACAGTGTTTGTGTTCAGGAGGGACGAAGCAGGAAAGTTGTTTCAAATTAAAGCTAAAAAATAGTAACAATAAATGGAAAATGTGAAATACTTTTTAAAGAAATGCTTACAAGGTTGTTTTTCCCATTCTTCCAAATTAACCAGCCCTTCTTAAAGGAGGCTATATGGCAATGAATCTTTTAACCTAGGAAGTTTCCTGCCTATTCAGCCAGACTTCAAATGTTATACAAAGATAACACAAAACACCTACACACCGTCACTTACCCTCTAGGCATTTCAGTGTCTATCAATCAACCTACTTGAACTACCAAACCAAAGTTGCTAAGCCAGGGATGCAAACCAGTGATGCTAAAGTAAACCTCAAAAATATAATGTCACTAAATGGCACGTATAGTACTGTAATGATGAATTGTTTTTTGCAATTTCAAGGAAAAATTGCATTTGTCAGAACCCTGCTACTCTCATACAGTTATGGCAAACACTGAGATACTCCATTATTCTAGACATATGTTGAGTAGAGATCAATCAAAGTATGTGAAACCACGCTTTTAAAATTTACTACATTTCTTTAAGTGACTGTAGTGCTCTGTTATGTTCAAATAAAATAATGACTGGTGTACTTTGGTATCTTGCCAAGTTAGCATAAGTATAACTTAAGTATATATGTATATAGTTCATGTAAACTTGAGGCACATTTTCAAATCATCCAGAATTGTGTTTCCTATTGAACAGAGTAATATCTTCGTTCAAATTTCAACATTATGTGCTAAATACAGCAATGACTTGGGTGCTATGCAAATGCACTGAAGTCAGAAATTAGGGCTGTCCAAAGCTTTGGTCCCTGATTCAATTCAGCAGAGATCTGGCTCGATTTGGTGGCTGAATCTCCAAATCCAAATTGAATCAGAGGACCCTTTAATCTCTCCGAATTGAACTGGAATTCTCCAAATCGATTCGGAGAGATTCGGCGATTCGGACATAGACACAACTTTAAATGTTTTTTCTACATACTTCTAGGTAGCAGGCGGCTCGTGAATGCTGTGATGCTGGGATGCATGGAGTGTGCCACAGAAGTGTGGGGGGCTCCCCAGTGCACTTGGCAGCAGACCCAGAAGTGGACCAGAAGCACTTCCAGTCCACAGGGTCCCCCCATTGGCTGATCACCAAGCCGGGGGGGGAGGCGCCATGCACTACCCAGTGGACCACTTCCGAGTTCACTGCCAAGCATGTGGAGGGACCTCACCACACTCCTGTGGGACGCTCCATCCACCCCAGCATCACAGCATTCACAAGCCATGCCTAGTACCTCAAAGTATGTAGAAAAAACATTTAAAGTTGTGTCTATGTCCAAATCATCGAATCTTCAGATCTGGATTCAGCTGAATCGAATCAGGGACAGTGATTCAACTCAACGAATCGAATCACTGTCCCTGATTTGGGCCAAATCTGAATTGAATAGGGCCCGCTTTGCACACCCCTATCAGAAATTAAATTTGTACTTCATATGGATTACTGGTCTTTTTAGAGTATATATTCACGTATTACTACCTGTATTTATAATATACCCATTCCGGCAGTGTCCATGCAGAGTGTTTTGCAACAGTCAAAAAACCCTCAATATAGTACAATACAAATCAAATAAACACTCTTGAAAAAACTAACAAGTATAGAACATCAGACAGGAAATTCATCTACACCCACAATGCATAAGCATAATGATTTATTGTATGTTCCACTGTATTCTGGTTCATATTAGTGGTGGGATCACAATCCAAAGCTGAAGATCCACCACTGACCTCAGTTTATGTAAGGCTACTCTGGGGTCAGGAGTCACCTTCTAAAAGTAGGTGCCAGGATTCTTTCTTTTGCTAAAAACCTCTTCTCATTAGATGTTTACCAAAAACATCTTCTGCTTAGATGTTTGATAAAAATATCTTCCGGAATAAGCCTGAGCCAACTTACTTTTATCCAGTTAGGCACTTCTTTAATACTGCTTTATTAAAAGCCTGTCACAATTCGATATTGGGATAGAGGGAAGACTAGAAAAGGGAGGTACTTAAAATTAATGTGCATTTTTGTGTTTATTAAATACACTTACAACATCTTTCACATATTGTTGGACATTATCATAAATGTATGAAATTGCTTTGCTTTGAATCTGAAGCTGGATCCTCATATAAACTTATTATGAAGAATTATGCTTGTTGCTGAATTACTGAATCTTGCAAGATAATATACGTCTTGGGAGCTCTAATTTTGTCACATGAACAGAGGGTCTGCAAAAGACAGCATTCTTCTCCTGGCCCATCCTACAGAGCAACTTGCCAGAATATATCACTAAAGTATCACAAAAATATCTACACAGTAAAAAACAAATCTGTCTCAGTTTTCTCTGTAATTCATATACCAGTTATGACCTGTACCATAATTAAAAGAATTATTAAGAGAATTTACTTTTAGCCTTTTCACTTTTTCTGGATGGTCTCCATCTGATGCAGGTCCTGTGCTCATCCAGGTAAAAAAGGCGTACCAGTCCTTTTGTTCCACTCTTCAGTTTAATCATCTGAGTCCCAGACTGCATTACACTCATACATCTTTCAACTGGAAAGGAAATTAGAATAAATTTTAAAAGCTATTTTGTTCCACTAATAAAAATGACTTATCAGCTTTTAAACCTCTAACCACAATAAAAAAAAAACTTTTATTTGTGTCTTATTTAGCAGGAATAAAACATGACTCCAAGGACAAAAATTAAAAACAGAGCAATTTTCAGAAGACTTTGTAAAACCAGATCAAACACAACATTAGAATTGATTGAAAACAGAATTAAAAAACTATCATTGCTATATATAGATGACACCTGGGTCCAAAGATAGCTGAGTATTGCTGTTCAATGAAATAATGTGTTTTTAGTTTTATTAAACATTTGGAAGCCTACTTCCATCCCTACAACTGCAAGTGTTAAACATTACTTTCCAAGTCCAGAAACAAACAATGATCTACAAAGACATCCTTTTTTTTTTCAGTATCTACCACCTCCAGCAAGGTAAAATCCTACTATACAAAAATAATCATTTACAACAGAAGCACAAAAAATATTTTATAGTTTTTCTTGCATCAGTGATAATTTTAACTGACATAAAACTAAGGTTGAATTCTTATCTATAAATGCCAACACTTAAGATATTCATAGCACATCTACAAAGACCAGTTATGATATTTCATAGTATAGAAGAATTCTTCATGTTATGTCATAATTATACATGTCTATTTTGTTTTGATGGGAGGGGGAGAGAAGTTGTATTTTACAGAAGAAAATAATGCCTACTATATTGAAATTACTGCCAACTTCTTCAAACTGATTATGCTGCTCTATCAAATTATGAGGATATATGCCTCATTAAATACAAACGTTAAAAATGCACTACCTGTTATTTGATCTATAAAACAGAATCATTCATATTTTGCTAAAACAGATTCTGACCTCACCTTTGTTTTATACTGTGACTTCACTGGAGTTTCTACCAATTCACATCATTCCAGTGAGAAGAGAATTAGATCCCAAATCTCTTTTGCACTCCCCTCTTTATCCTGCCACTTTTTGCTATGAAAATAGGGACACTGAAGCTATCAGTTATTTCATCATAACAAAGAGTAAAACCAGAGTAAGCTAAAGATATGATTACATAATACACATTACAACAAGCACTGTATAGATTATCCTTGTCTGCTTCTCAAACTGACTCAGCTGCAGAAATTTATCCACCAAACCAATGCTCTTGGGTCATGTTATAAGTGCTGCAAAATACTTGACAACTGGAATTGACAAATATGGCCTATAAAACAAATTACAGAGAAAAAGTCATAACTGAAGTAGGAAACGATGTCACATTGAAATGTTGTACGTAGCTGCTACAAAAGCTCATCTTGAAGTGTCTTATGCAAAACATTAGTACTTTTTTGTTTCATTGTAAGACAATAAATTTCAAATGTGCCTCTTTTTATCCCTATATTTACAAATGAACACTAAAGGGAACAAATTATTTTCTGAAATGCTGCTTCTGTTATGCCAGCAGAAAGCTTTACTCAAAATGGAAGAACAGCACAAAATAGAACAATCAGTTTAGTTTCCACATCACAATAACTCAGGATTTACACATATCAATCAAAAAGAGAAGACAATACAATAGTACAGGGTCCATATAGGGTCAGGGGGAAGATGACTGGACAACATTTTGTGCTTCTCCAATTCCAGGGAACCATTTCATTTTGGTGTACATTAAAGTAGCCTCATGGACATTCAATCCTGAAGAAATTCTGCCAAAACTATGGAGTTCAATTCTCCAACTGCCACTCCCAAGATACAGTGCAGGACAACATAAGGAATCACTTTTTTTTCCTCAGTACTTAATACTACCAACTAAATATGGCCTCATAGTATCTGCATGCCAACGAGGGCTAGTCAAAGAACAATAATGGTCTTGCCTTTCTTTCTTTTGCCCAGCCAAACCCTCAACTTACCACCTTTAATGGCAGTGGTGGTATAGAGGTAGCAATGTCACCTCTAAATCTGCATAGTTAAAGCACATGTTGAGTATGGAATCTAGTGTGTTGAGGATGCTCAGTTGTATGTTTCTCTTGCTCTACCTGACTCAGATGAGGCAGTGTCTGGTTGAAACAAGGACCAGTAGGTGGGCTGCCTTGCTGTTGTTCAGTTCAGTAAGGACTGAGGCAATAACAAAGGTGGAAAACAGGGGAAACTGTTTCATTGTACCCTCCCTCCATTTCTTTCTGTATGCCCCTATTGTCCTTGGATTTATTTTTAGACTGTAAATTCTTTAGGGCAGGGACTATATTTCTGTTCCATGTTTGTACAATGTCTAGCATAACAGGATGCCTGACTTGTGGTAATAAGAACCACCAACAACCACTAACACAACTGTGACACACAACTGCACAGCTGATATCAAGGTTACACATAAGAATGCCAGCACTCCTCATCTCTGTTTCTGTCTCTCTAAATGAAAAGATGTAGTACCCGACAAGGCACCAAGAGTTGGTCACATAAGTCAAATCTCTCTCACACCTCAAGAGGGTGCTTGTGATACCTGTGGTGTTACTATTTCTGACAATGAATAGAGTTATATCAAAATTGACTGTGAAGGCCTCAAGAATGCTGTAAACGGAGCAAACATTCACCAAAACTTAAAAGGTTCTCTCTTTGTGAACAAGCAGGCTTGGCTTGTGTCAGCTCCACTGGTTCAGGATGAGGTATGTTCCATATGAACCATGTAATATTTTCTTCTCCTCTCACTTTATATAAGATTCTGCCACTTCATATTTCTCATTATTGCTACTTACAAATCCTAGTAGCTGCTCTAGCAACTTGCTTCCTTCCTATGTACCATCTTAGATATTTCAACAGCACTGTTTTTACCATGACAACAGTAGCGTAAGCAGGAATGAGTACATGGGATAAGATCCCCAGGCATCAACTTAGAAGTGATGCTGGAATGGTGGCCCCTCAAGGAGTCTTTGCTATGGCAACAGCAGCCCAATGCCAGGGCATTAGCCAGGTACAGGGAAATCATGCCACTGTAGCCAGCTTCTGCACCAGCAGCTCAGAGCAGGCAAGCAGCAGCAGCAGCAGCTGGGAGTTTTCAGTCTTAGGGGAGGTAAGACTGACCCTCCAGACTCCTCCTCTCTGGCACTGAGCATCTCCCCACTCTTCACAGGGAACAAACATTGTTAGTTATAATCTTCTGCTTGACAAGTGTTGCTTTAACTTCTCCACTGACTCTCTTACTTCTCTCTCCCTCTCATACTTATGCAAACATAGTCATCAAGATAACTTTCCTCTTTTTGCTCATGTAGGTTCAATCCAAGCTTCCCCTCACTGTTAAAGCAAATTCCTCTCCTAGCCACCTTTATCAAATTATTCCATTTTCTGCCCTGTTTGGTTCCAGAATTCTGCCTATACACCACTCCTTACTTTTTGCTTTATCTTCACCCTCTTCCGGTGCCTTGCTGCTCAAATATTGCTCTTAATACAGATTCAGATATAAGGCACCATTCTGCTCCCCCCTCTGAAATGTGGGATTTCTTTTCTTTATAGGACAAAAACTGAAATATCCTAAGCACCTAAGCAATGACCAAAAACAGCTTCATAAGCTGTGGTTCTCTGGCATCCAAAGCAGTACCATGGGGGACAATAACCCTCTTCCATGCTAGGGTGCTCCATGGAAGAAATGCAACTAGCTCCACATGAGTAAAGGGACCAAGTTTGCTCTGCTAAGTACAGACAGTCAAAAAACCTGAGGCTGAATCAGTTCAAACTAGGCAGCTTCCTCTAAGCAGAGTGACAATTCAGTTTTTAATTGGGAAAGGCAGGAGGGCCTGCACTGACCCAGGCCAGCAGGTGGAAAGCAGGAGGGCACTAGAGCTTGTCCCCAAGCCTGGTGGCCATTCCCAGCCCAGCCAAGTGTCCTCAGCCCGCTGCTGTCTGCCCACAGGGGGGTCAGAAGCCCCCTCTCCAGGTGCTGGTCCACCTTGGGGGAGTCTCCCCCTCAAGAGGTCTCCCTCAGCCTGGCCTCCCCAGCCCAGGCAGCCCAGGGGAGCTGAAGGGAAGTCCCCAACCTTTTCCCAGCTGCTGATTGCTTCAGCAGCTGCCACAGAAGCAAGGGAGAAGTCCTCCAGGCTGGGTACCTGCCCTTGTGGCCTAGCACAGGGGCACTGAGGAGGCTCTGCCTCAGGGGGCTTCCCCCCACCCAAGCTCAGGGTCCCCCAGCCCCCAGAAGCTCCAGGGAGCTGAGAGGAATTCTTCCTAACCCCTTACCTTAGCTGCTGCAGTCTCAGGGATAGCCAGAGTGGAGGGAAATGCCTCAGCTCAACCTGCATTAGTTTTGCCTCAGACTCACAGCAGCTAAGGCAAAACCAGTGGCAGAGGAGCAGGAGAATTTCCCTTCACTCCCCGAAGCTGCCTGAGGCTCGCAGGGGCTACAGCAAGATCCAGGAGGGAAAGGGTTCCCTCAGGTCCCTGGGGCTGCCCAGGCTGGGGCTCCCTGCTGCCTCCATACTGAGCTGCTCCATTCTTCTCCTTCCCTTCTGGGGCAGCCGCTGAAGCAATTAGCAGCTGGAAAGGGGAAGTGGGGAGGGCTGCCAGGGTCTGAAAATCCCCCACCACAGGGGCTTTCCATCCCCCCACTTGCTGTGTAGACCCTGGCTAGCGGGGGCTGGAGGTCTGTTCCCCTGCCCCCTTGTTTCTGTGGGCTAATGGACACAGGCAGAAAGCAGGCTAAGGAGCAGAGGGGCGAGGCCAGTGGCGACATGTAGGAAGTGCACAGGGGTGCATGTGCACCCCCTGAGAGCGCTGGTGCACCCCGCTCTCCCCACTTAGGCGATGGGCAGGGAGTGCAGGTGGGAGTGCCGGTGCCCCCACTGCAAGCGCCGGCTGGGGAGTGGGAGCATCGGAGGAAGTGCTGCGGCTACTTCCAGGAGCACCACTGCCACTTCCAGGAGTGCTGCACTCACTTCTCAGTCGGTGCAATCGACCACAGTGGACCCCCTACCCCAGTTGGTGAGTTTGGCCGTGGAGGGACCACCCCTGGTTGCTGACTAGTTGCTGGGGGGACACGTGCCTCCACTGACTAAGGTTGCACCAGTCGCCCCCGGGCGAGGCAATCCCTGCTCCACTGGAACAGACAGCATTGCCCAGGGCTGCAACGCATCCTGGGATGCTGGGGAACTCTGAGTTAACTTGAACCAGGAAGGGGTCTGGGACAGAAGTTCCATAAACCAGTTTGACCTAAATCAGTTAAGTCTGATACTACGTTCAACCAGGTTTATCTTAAACCAGTTTTGATCATTTTGAAAGAAGTTTATGAGCACTGAACTTCTGTTCTGTTACAGGTCTAAACCAGTTTCTGATCACTTAAACCCGTTTGCACCCCAAAGTAGATATTAGCTCAATGTGGTTAAGATGGTACCTCAGGCTCTTCCTCTAGCACAAAAGTGAAGAATTGATCCTCTTCATACGCAATTCCTCCATAGCTCCCTCATACAAAGCCTTTGTGAGTTCAGTCCAGGTCCTGTATCAATTTTCATGTTTAAAGCTGAATCTGAAGAGGGGCATGTGTTTGTTAATTCTACTGTCTGCTTGGAAGAGGAGACCCAGGTTGAGTTGGTCAAGGAGGATGCTTCTCTGAAAGTTTCCCAGGCACTATGGTAGTGGACTCTGCTTTTAACAATACTCCTTTTTTGCCTTGTCTCTTTAGTGAGGGACACTTGCTTGAATTAGAATCAGAATGCAATGCTTGATAGTTAGATACTAAAACTAAAATACATATTAATAAATTAAAACCTACCATATTTACTCAATTTGAAGCCTAGTTTCTTCTCTCCATTCATCATGGGGAAGGCAAATCAAGTATCAAACTGCTCTAGCTAGGAGCAGCATGCATATTCCCACTTCTAGTGTCTGCTCCCTGCCTGGCTCCCCTCCTCTCATCTCCCTCACTGGCAGGGAGCGGGACAAGGAAGGAGGAATCTGCACACTGCCACTGCTGTCTCCAGCCCAGCTGAGCTCCCTGCACAGCAGCTCCCCACAGCTCCCAGCTGGAGCAGTGCGAGTCTCAGCTGTCACAGGCAAGGGAGAGCTCCAGAGCCACTCTTGTCCTGCACTGCAAGGAGCAGCTGTGGCAGGGTGCAGATTCTTCCTTCCTGCCTGCTCCCTACCATGTGGGAGATGAGAGGAAGCGAGCCAGGCAGGAAGCAGACACTAGAAGTAGGCATCTGCATGCTGTTCCCAGCACAGAGAAGAGGTAGGGTGGGAGGAAGTTGAGCAGAAAGGGAGGAACCTCAGCACTGCTGAGCAGGGCTCTCTTCACAGCGGCTCCTTGCAGCATGGGGCAGAAGCGGCTCTGTGCTTGGATCAGCAAGGAAAGCAGTGGAAGGAGGTGAAGACAGCAGGGAGGCAAGGTGGGGGGGGGCAGGTGGCAAGGGGAAGGTAAGTGCAGGGGTACACACCAAGGGGAAAGGGGCGGAGGTCAGGCTTCCCATAACTTTTGCCTCTCTGTCACATGTCCACACTACACAGCTTTCTGCCTGACTGTCGCCTGAACCCTGCTATCCCAACTGCCTGCCCCTCTCTCAGCTTTCCCTCCCACCTGCCCCTTCACCCCTGTTTCCCCCACCCTTCTGTCCCCCAGCCCCTGCTTCCCCACTGCCTGCCCTGACCTGGCTCTGCTTTCCCGCCCAGCTGCTACTTTCCTACCACAGCAAGAAGGAGGACATATCTAAGACAACAACTAGATCCCAATAATTAGATTCTAGAGCTGGAAAATTATAATACGTTTATAATTTTTCATGTCAATAATCTAATTATTGGGGGGGTCATCTTAAATTCAAAGTCATCTTGGATTTGGATAAATACAGTATTATTGCAAGGAAAAAATCCTTATGGCTTATTTACATGGGAAACTCTTCTGGCTCAGATGTAGAATTATAAATTATACTGGTATAGTTAAACCAATACAATTATACCTGCATAGTTCCCCTGGGTGGAATACTTATACCAAAATACAAATGGCTTTTTCATTTTCTTAAAACAATTCCAGAAACATGTGTGCTAAACCAGAAAAAGACACTCTTATATGTAAATGAGAGCATCCATGTTGTACAACTCTAGCAGTTTAAATTCATATTCTGTGTTACTAGGAGGACTGTCCTTGTAGACAATCCTTTCAAAGGAAGAAGACAGAGACAGCTTTAAAGCAGAGAAGTGATCTGGCGCAAGAATAGATCACTAAATATTAAATAATAACATGACCATTTTACAAATTATTAGTCAGGTATTAAACAATGGATAATCTTTCAGTTTTGATTCTCTAAATGTTTGTGAAGAGCCTGAGTTTGGTCTTTCTAACACTGAACTCAGATGCAGTTTTCCCCAAATCTACATGGGAGTTTGAATTCAGTTTCATTTGCTACTAAACTTGTTACACAGAATTCAAAAGGAGGAGATTCTCACTAGCATAAGTTCCAATGCAACGTAAAAATTACATAATTAAACTGGTGCACAAGGCAGTGCAGACGCACTGTTAGAGTGGTTTATGGAAAGTTAGCTTTAACTTAGCAGTTCAACTAGTTCAATAAGTCAATCATGCTGAAATAAAAGTGCCCACATTGCCTTCTGCACCAGGTTAACTAACTATACCATTTTAAAAGTGATTCACAATATACTTTTTCACATAGAAAAGCCCTTAGATCAGTGTTCTCCAGCCTTTGCTGGGGACCACTGTTGTCAATTGATTACAATACGGAGCAAATAACATGCTGTGAGTGCATCATCCTTCACCTTTCCTCTCATCCTCATCCTTAACTCATGGCCATGCCGGAGGATTTCATGGGCAATATGTAAGCCCATAGAGTATTTCCCAAAGGTCACAGCAGTCAATAGCTCAGGAAGGGTGGAGAATTGCAGTCCCCCTTAAAGATTCTTTAGATCTTGTTGAGGCTCTTTAGCACAGTGAAAAAGGACCCAGTCTCTCTAATGTTAAAATTAATTAATTAATTAATTAAAAAAAAAAGGTATGAGGTCAATACAAGCAATATATGCCAAAGGCAGAAAAGGAGTTAAAAATAAAACTTGATTATATTTTTGCTTTGCAGTTCATCTTCAGGGTTACCACAGCCTTCATAACTCTACAATATCACACTTTCAATTAACAACCACAGTGAAAGTTTATGTTTCCAAAGAGTTTTCAGAACTGAACTGATGGTGTGAAAGTATTAGCGCTTTTCTCTGCATATAAAATACTGGAACGCTTTTTACTCACACAAGTAATTCTAAAACACACTAAATTTACCAGGGTGAATCCAAGCTCAAAAATCTCGCCTATACTTTATATTATAGATGTCATAATAAGATTTCAAAAATCTTATCAAAGTTCATCAATAATCCTACAGCTTTTAAAATGGTTACACATATAACAAATCTGCATAATGAAGTTAACTACAAGAATGAATAATAACTTCAAAATACTATATCAGATATTATACTTCGTAGTACTCTAAAGTTGTAGTTTTATATATACAGGGGTATATGTTTATGCACATGCAGGTGTGATTATAATGTATATATAAAAAATTAGGTTTTTTGCTGACTAGTTTATAACTTTATATAACTGCTTCTCAGTTCAACAAAAGAAACCTTACAATTATGTGCAAAACTTTTTTTTGGTTTGGTGGACAACATGAAAAAAAACACGCACAGCTTCAGGGTTTATGATACAAAAATAACAACCAAGGCTTAGCATTCAGCCACTATTAGGATTCATGAAGATACCTTAGTATATTAAACTGTGCCCCAGATGCACCATTCAAACATTCCCCATTTACAAATCAGTTGTTTTCTAACTTTTGAAAAATCAGCTCAGGGCTATTTAAACCTGCAGTCCCCTTCTAGACCTGAACAGTTAAAAAAAAAAAAAAAAAAAAATCAGGCGACATAAAATCTTGTTACAATTCATTTGAAACTACCGCATGCATACAAAATTTCACCACTTCCACCAATCCTGTAACAAACATCTTCTATAGTAATTAAAGAATATATCAAAGCCCACGTCTCAAAGCAGAATGACAATATTTACATAGTAATTGAAAATGTTATTCTGAATGACAGAAAACTTCTGACAAGAGGAAAATTTGAATTTTAAACAATGAATAATGCAAAAGTATCTCTTAAGGTTTGTAAGACAAATAAATAGGAGGTTATCTGTCATTTGAATTACATCCATTTCATGTTTGTACCCAAAAAGATCATACAATATTATTCTTTTTTCAAATCATCTCTTAGAGCAAGAAAGATAAGAGCGCACCAAACAACATTTACTACAGTAACTAAAATAACTACAACTAACAACATCCACACCCCAACTCCCTTCAAAAGTAAGTCCTTCAGGTATCACATTTGAAGTCGGGTACAAACCCATTTGTGCCAGCCGGTATCTTTGTGAAGTGGCTACACTCCCTACCACATGGTACATCTCAGATGCCAGGAGGGAAGCCATTTGAGCACAAGAGGAGTCCAGATGATGCTTGAAAGCCTGTATGTTAGGCAGATGATATTTATTCCACCTGACAAGCACTACTTCCCCCTGCTGAATAAATCAAAGCTGCTGAACTGGGAACACTAAGCTGAAACTCTGAGCACTTGCTGTATGTGGCCTTACGTTCAGAAAGCTTTCTAATCCGCCCAACATCAGCTGACACCACCTTCCATGTAACCCAATTCTAATTTATCCTCATATGAAATCAGGTCTTTAATAAACTATGAATGGCTTAGCATCGAGCCCCACATTCCCGAGTCACTCAGGTAAAGTTACTGTTATAGGTATTGATCAGCAGGCATTTTCACTATAAATCCTTTTTTTCCCCCCATAGTTTATAATTCATCTGCCTTAATTCTCAGCTGGCTGACACACACTGTATACGCAGTTGCCTGCTGTTATGTGTTTTTCTACAAAAGCCTTTAAATCGCAAGGGACCTTTACACTTGATGCAACTAAAAAATATCTGGAAAATGGAAATGCTTTTCCCAGCAACACAAATTTTAAATAAAATGTTATTAATGCATTAAAAAAGTACTGACAGCTGAACATTACCTGTGGCAGTTCCTTCCTGGGAAGGGGAAGTGGCTACTTTTTATAGCATCCTTATCTGTTGCATGTATCACCTACTTGAAATCACATTATTGGGGTTTCCCTCAAACTCTTAAAGGCTGGCAGCCCCAGTGTGCCTTCATTTTCTACCTCCATGCAGCCCTTTCAGTGAAAGTCTCCCTTATCGTTTCAGTTAATCTCAAGTAATCCTAAAGTACACAATTTAAGCTGTGTTTCTTTTTTTCCTCCCAATTACTGACATGGCCTCCCCCCAACCCCTGCTAGGGTGAAGCCATCTGTTGCCAACAGCTTTAGTAAAATCTTGGGGAAAACTCTGACTAATAAAATTTTACCGGTTCCACTGGCATCTTGGCCTGATTTCTTTTTCAAACCTCACTTTAAAACATGTTGACTCCTGGCCTATTAAGTGTCACACAGTAGTACAGGGAGAAGGAGATTATTTATTACTCCCCTCTGCCTCTCCATTATTAATGACCCAGATCCTGCTTCTATTTAAAAGCCTAGTCCTCCTCCCCTTGCAGTAAATAGCAGTTCTGCCATTGGCTTAGGTAGGAACAGGATCAAGTCCTAAGGGTACCATTTTCAAAAGCACATAAGTGATTTAGGATTTTTAGTCTGTTCTCAAAAGAATTTCAGACATTTAGAAAACTGATGCCCATTTTTAGATAGACATGGCCTCTTTTGGAGCCTAAATCCATTCTAAAATTAAAATTTTAGGCTCCTAAGACATTTAGCTGCTTTTAATTTAACTCCCTGGGAGTTTTGCCAATGACTTCAACAGACTCAGAATCAAGCCCTAAATGTCTCTGGCCTTGTCCCATGAGCTTCCACTCAGGCTATTCACTATTGTCAGCGCAGAGGCAAGAGGAGTAGAGGTAGCAGCTGCCTCTTACCATAAGCACAGAGTGATTTCTTGTTGCCAGAAGCATAGCAAGAGACAGAAGAGGGGAGGCCGTGTTATACAATACACCCCAAAGGACTCCTTCTGCGCCAGGAGGCAACAACTGTAATGATGTTCAGCCTTTCTGCTGGCCATGACCCTTCGAACTCTGCACCCACAGAAGGGACAGTCACACTGTGGCTCTCAATTAACATGCTTTCAATATGTGGCATTACCTCAAGAGAACCACCACCACTTACCTGGCAGGGAATACCATGACCACTAAGGTGGTTTTCCTAGTTGCTGGGGATAACCACTTTTCTGGCACAGAGTAGTACCCACAGAGGTAATATATAGTTAACCTCACACTTCCTCTTCCAGTGGGAAGATCTTGGCTTGACACCCACTTTATGGAAATTGGAGACTCTTCCATAGCTTGCTCCTGCAGCCATACAGCTGAGGGTAAGTGAAACTTGGGGGCATCCAAACCCCCAAGTAGAGATTTAAAATTGAAATATGATTGAAATAAGCACTTCTCCTATGAACCTTCTCTTGATTCATCACCTAATGCAGTGTTGCAGGCTATATGTCGCAAGTACTCCTGTAACACAGGAGAACTTAAGAATGAAGGGATCCTCTGCTTCAGGTTTTCTCTCTCCATAATAGCTTACTTGTACTTACTTCAACCGATTTTCTTATTACCATCATCTGACAGAGATTCAGGATGGGATTTTAAGTAACAAAGTACTCTTTATATCACTTGGCCACCTCTGACTGGCTTTTGCCACAGTATAACCAGCAGGGCTAGGGGCAGACGTTACACATAAACCAGTTTAAGTAAACAGAAACTGGTTTAAACCTGTAACAGAAGAGGTGTTTGACACCTAAACACATAAACCAGTTTGAAAATGGCTGAAACTGGTTGGAGATAAACTTGGTTGATGTAGTATCAGACTTAACTGATTTGGGTCAAACTGGTTTATGCAATGTCGGGTCCAGACCCGTTGCTGGTTTAACACCCCCAGCATCCCGGCATGCTCTCTGGGCTGGGTGGGACCCTCCCCTCTGCTCCCTGGCTGGCGCTCTGGCAGGGGGTTGCAGGCACAGCAGGGTCTGCTGGCTCCCCTATGCACCCCACACTTCCCACTCTCTACTTAAGCAGAGATCCCTTCCTTCTCTCTCCCACAACACAGACTGTAGCCAGCATGTGGTATGCTAGCTAATGTTGTGTAAGGCAGATAGGACAGTGTCCGCTTAGGGCTTTTGGAGGTAATCAGCAGCTCAGATGGTAATGTCTCTGCATTCTTTTGTTTGAAAAAGGCAGACAAAGTTCTTTGGGTAAATCTGATGTCTTTTATTTGACCAACTAAATAGTTGGAAAAAAAATTCTTAGCAAGCTTTTGGGTTTAAAAACCCTTTGTCGGGCTGAGGAAGCCTCTGTAGTTGGTGTGTGCTCTTTCTGGATGGAATGAATAGTAAAGAAGCCAGAGGCTAGTATGCATTTCCCTTTGGAAAAAGCTGTTTAAGAAGAGCTTGTAATGAGCAAGGCTTTGTTTTCTGATTGGGTGATAAATGCTGATAACAGAACTGATAAATGGTTGTCAAGGGGGAGTCCCCTCCCTAAGTGTCTTGCTGGGCCCTGGCCATGCCCCCCTCAGCTCAGCCCTGTGCAAGGGAAGGGAAGGCTGCTCTAGTACCCCCCGGCTTCTAGCCTGAGCCACTGCAGGCATGTGCCTGCATTTCTGCGATGTCTATCTAGTTACAAAATTGAATTAACCTAGCCAGGTTAGACTAACTTGCAAAGATTGAATCAATTCAGGCTCAGGCTTTTTTAATGTCTGTCCCTAGTCCAACGGTTCAAAAGGTGGCTGTGTAACTGACAATCCTTTACGTAGCGAGTGAAAGGAACAATGAATAAGAGCAAGGTCCACAGCAGGAGTGTCAAAGATACAGTCCACAGGCCAGATCTAGCTTGCAGAGTCACTTCATCCAGCTCCTGGTGCTGGCCTTGGGTCTCAAGCTGACCCACATGCCACATGCAGTGCCTGGACCAACTTCGTGCTCAGAGCCTGGGACAGGCTGCACACAGCATTCACTCCAGGGCTCGCAATGCACACAGCAGCCTCATGAGGCCAGTCCAGGATCCTTCCCACACACTGGATCCTGCACGTGCTCCAGCTGGTCTGGAACACGCAGACCACACAGTACTCACTCCGGCTGGTTCAGGACATATGATTCATACAGGCACCATCTCTACCTGGTCAAGGGCAGGCACCACATGCAGTGGAGGTACCAGCCCAGCTGGAATGAGCTTTGGATCCAGAATGTGGGAGGGGGGTGGAGAGAAGGTGGTCCAGAAGCCCACTCTGGTTGTCTGTATGCTGTTCATCTGGCCTATGAACCAATCTTGCATCATTTTTCTGGCCCACAGGGTAGATGGGTTTGAAACTCCTGGTAGGATCAGGATCAATCCCCCAGTTTTGGGAAATGTCAAGGCAATCTTTAGGCAATGATTTTGCTTATCACTACCACTGGCCACTAATTTAAGAACACAACAGAATTATGAAATTGAAAACAAAATCCAAAATGATGGCATTAACCCTTAGGCAAGGACTACAAAAGACATTAGGGGCCTAATTCCCGTGTTCCCTAATAACCCTTATGGCAATAGCAAATATTTAAAAAAACATTAATTAGAGCCCCAAATTCCTAAGATTGGCTTAACCACAAGGTTAAAACCTTTTAATATTTGAACATTATTTTTTATTTTTGAGCCTGTTTGACCATCTATTCAAGCTCTCCTATACAAGCATTGTGACTAGAAATTTATTATAAATGAAAACTAGAAGTTGCGATTTTTACATAATCATATGACTCTAGGAGCAGGGGCTTTAAGAAAAATACTAAATATTACAATAAATGAGAAGGGGTACTATTCCACTAGCAGTTCCAGTAACATGAGCGGATGCATCTGCACATGCCATTAAGGCGACATGATAAATTCCAGTGCAGTTTGCACCAAATTCAACTGCTCCCAGGCGTAGCATCTGCACATGTACCCAGGACCACAGTACTTTGAGGTACGGCAGAACAGCCCCAGGCTGGCAAGGGATCCTGGGGGTCATCTCTGAGCTCCTGGTGGTGGCATCAGGCGGCAGAGCAACTGGCTGGGGCACAAGGATGCTAAACTGTGGGGCTAGGTGGCAGGCAATCCCTATCCTTTTACACCCTCATGCCCCAGCCAGGCCCTGTCAACATCTACACGTATTTTGGCAGGTTAAATACTCTGCTGTAAGATAATACTGTCTCCAACAGTACTATCTGGCAGAAGAGTTGATTTATTGCACCCTAATACCGAGTCATGTGTCACTGGTGATGCTTTACTGCAGAGCTAATTAGTCAACTCCTCAGTATAGTGCACATGTAAATGCACCCAGTGGGACTATTATTTGGAATTAGGTTGATAGAATGTAACCCTTACATAAGGTGCTATTACACTCAATTTAAATTCTGCAGCTAAGACCAATTTGTTTCCAAAGGATCCATTTGTGCAAATGTTGCTCACCAATGTGTCAAGTTTGGACAATTAACCTCTAATAAAATGAAATACAGCAAGACATGTTTACATTTATCAGCTTTGTGAAAGCATGCAGCTCTTTTGCAAGTGAATACTTAATTAGAGCTATTGGTAAGATTTTGAGTACAAGTTAAATTTAATCTTTGTTATGATGATGCTCACAAAAAATAAACTTTTGCTATCTTTTTACTATCATATGCATTTAAGTTTTTTAAAATAAATGTTTAAAAGCATACCACAAAAGTGAAAAATTAGATTTACTTTCAGGCCTAATTTTTTTTTAGAATTTTTAATGCTACAACCACTTGGCTGAACAAGTTTAGATAAGCTATAAAGAATGCTACCAAATAATAGAAAGCATAATTATGAAAAAGAACATAAACTGTATTTCTAAACTGTAAGCAGAACATTGCATTACCACACTATTAATGTCACAAAAAGTCACAAAATGCAAAAGTTAATTCAACTGATATCAACAGCAGTTCTGCTCTACTGCATGTAGCAGCTTATTTTGCTATAAGGTAGTCCACGACCTTTTTACAAACAACACACAACTCAAAAAATGCCAGCTCTTAGTATTTACTTGTTTTTGGACTATGGAGAAATAATAGAATAATTCTTCTGTTGCAAAGATCTGAGAAAGACCACAACAGGGCAGAATGGTTTTAACGTTGTGGATTTCTATTTGAAATGTCTAGGATTATGTTAACAGTGCTAGCATTGTGCAAAACCCCACGACCCCCTTGAAAGGATCTCAAGGTACTCCCGGATGCCACGGCACTCTAATTGAGAATCACTGCATGCACAATAGAAGGAGTCTGCTGCTTTAACAATATCATCAGGGTTAAGGCAAAAAAGTTCTAAGTGTAAACAAGTTCCCAGAGACCTGCAGCACCATAACCACATGGATTGTCCTACACAAGTGCAAACTCCTAGGGCAGATGTACTGCAAAGATGGAAGCACATCTGTGATGAAAGGATTCGGTCATTGTAACTAAATCTTACACTGATGCAACTTTCTGTAATGTGCATAGGGCTGTGGGCCTTTACATTTATTCCTACTAGTGGAAAATGTAAAGGCCCTATGGAATGGGGAAAGGCAGAGCCATCCCTAGGGGTGTGCAGGGCCTGGGGCATATCAGTCTGTGCGAGGCCAGAGGATGGGGGTGGTGACCACCCGCAGAAGCCAGCAGCAGTGTCAGTGGTGGGGAGGAGGGGGTAACCGCCCGCAGAAGTCGCAGGCAGTAGTGGCGGCAGGGCCTGTACGGCACTGTCCACGGGGCCCCCCAAAGCACGGTGCCTGGGGCGAAGCCCCAATTCACCCCAATAGGGATGCCCCTGGGGAAAGGATATATTTCTTGTCATGCTGGATCCCTGCTAAGGCTACAGGGAAGAAAGTGTAGTGATGGCATTAACCTTTTGAAAAATAAATCCAAGCAGAACACTTTTCTGTCTTCCATGGTTATAAATTGTGTTTAACTCACATTAAGCAAAAGGACCAATTTGCCCATTTTCAAACTTCCAGTTATTGTAATAAAGGCCCCAGTTGCAACCAGAGTACTACTGTACTAGGCAATCTCCATTCCAAAGAACTTGCTGTCTAAGTAAGCAAGGTACACACAGGTAATATTGTTTTTATCCCCGATTTAGTTTTAAAAACTGATTCCCTGAAAGGTTAAGAGGCTTGCCAACGGTCACAAGAAGTCTGTGGCAGATCTCCCAAGTCCCAGAATAGTGCTTTGTACTTATATGAGTATTTTTCCAGGGATCTTGCTTTTAACCATTGGACCAATGTGGTTTGTATTAGTTTCTCAACCCCAAAACACCTGGATGACATTTTTGTCAAAATTTCAGACCAAAGAAAAAGAATCCACAAAACCACCAAAAGTTTCCTCATAAAAGTAACAGCAGGCACATCTACACACATGTATTTACTGTGCAGTAACTAAAATTACTGCACGATACAGGCACACGTGTACACATGCATGCCCATACTGTGCAGTAAATATGGTGACTTATGCCAGCTTGAGCATAACTTTAATACTTACATCATGCAGGTATCAAATTTACACCCAATTAGTTACTGTGCAGTAACGTATGTGTAGACACCTTACTGCACAGTAGCACTGTGCATGTGGACTGACTTGGGACTAACTAGACTACGGTTAGTCCCAAGTCAGTTCACACATAGCGTTAATGCGCTTTAACAACTGCATGTGTAGACGCCAGCCTATTCCCACTTACTGAGCAGTAATTTACTGCGCAGTAAATTTAAGCCAGTGTAAATGCATGTGTAGACACGCCCAGTAGTAATTAGTTCCTGCATTAAGTGGTGCATTTTATGGAAAGTTTCATCTTGATGCTCATTTTTGCTACTATAATTTTGGCATCTACAGTGACGAAAACTGAAGAATTTGTTAAATAAATGAGCAAAGCAAAGCTTCCTTTTATTTGACTGGAGGATACTAGGAGATAAAGTCCTATTCTAAACAATCCAAGATATTTTGGTTGCTGCTGCAATAAACAATTCTTCTTAAATGTGACCTATCACATGGTTTTGCAGTTATTTCTTCAGTCTTAGTGTACTACAACTTCACCCTTACAGCATTCCCATTAAATGCTATTTACTGCTTTTCCTCCAAAGAGCACATTTTAACTAAATCCTGTAGAATGGCACTACTATCTAGAGCATAATGCAGCTTACCAGTATCATCAAATTGTTGATTGTTATCCCTGTCTTTTTACTATTATGTAACAAAACAACAAAGACCTAACAGTCCTGAGGGAATCTGTGAACCTCATCTGGGAAGGACCTTTTTCAATAACTACAGTTCATATTTTATATTTGTTTTTATTTCTTTATTTGGCAACCATTCTTCCAATCCTTTGTGCAATCTTGCCTTAAGCCTCTTAAATTAGATTTACTCAACCATATTTAGAAGTCCACAAACACAAGACAATAATTCACACTTTTTCAAATTTCATGAAATCTTTATTAAAGATGGACTAATATCTCAAGCAGGTGTTCTGACATTTTCACAATGGAAGTTGTTATGAAGCCCATCTGAAAGTAACTGGTGGGACCTTGGTTCATCTACTGAGGGGGCCAGAAAAGTACAAAATGACTGAGGTGATTAGCAAATTAGGAATAGTGAACGTGCAATCCAGCTGGCATTGTGAATAGCCCACACACAAAGACAGAAATATGTTCTTAGAAATCATTCACTGAGTAAGTATGAATAACAAGCAAATTCACATAAATGAAAGATAATAGGTAAACAAAAATAGTGGAGCTAAACCAATTAAAATAACTCACTACAAAATTATAACCTACATCTAATTATTATAAAACTAATAACTGTGTGGGTCGCCTCCCGATCCCATCCATGCGGCCATGTGTGGGCCTGGAGCGGTATGCAAACCCGTCTTTGTGCACGCAGGCTGTGGCTAGCAGCCCGGGCACGCGGGGTCGAAGAAGACCGGTGGCGAGCTAGAATTAGTTACGGACGCGTAACGGTTGATTAAAAGATTGTTTACTTACACCAAAGATGGTCGTGGTGTAGGCTGGACAGTTTCCCAGGCACAGCTCCGCTTAAATCCTCGCTAGAGGAATCCGACAATTGACCCCGGAGTTGTTGAAGCTCCGCGGGTTCGACTCGGTAATTGGCCCCGGAGTGGTTGAAGCTCCGCGGGTTCGGTAGTTTCAAAGGAAAGGGATACGTCTTAGGATTGCGCTCGGCGACGGGGAGAGGCTAGAGGCCGTTTGGCCCCCAGAGTGGTTGAAGCTCCGTGGGTTCAGTAAATAGGTCCCCCGGAGTTGTTAAGACTCCGTGGGTTCGGTAAATTGGCCTTCTATTGCCCTCTTAAGGAGAAAGAAAAAAGCTGGGTTCGAAGGGATTAGCAGCGCTTAGAAATCTTCACGCTCCTTCTCCCAAACTCCAATTGCTTTCTCTCTCTCTCTCTCCAACTTGGGCGGAAACTACCCAAGCTCTTTATACAGCTAGCAAGCCAATCGCTAGCCGCCATGTGTGCCTATATTAAGATCGGCCAATAATGTGGCGCGAATCTCAATACAAATGGCGGGAACTCCTTTGCACCGTGCATCACTATGATGCAAAAGAAATGCACCATGCAAAGAAGGCTATAAACGGCAGGAAATACTCTTTTGCATGCAGGTTTTCCTATTGCAAAAGAAAACTCTACCGTGTAAAGAAGCTACAATTTGGCGGGAACATAATTTAGCGGTGTCGAAGCACACAAAAACAAAAAACCACAACTTTGGGTTGTGACAATAACTTCTGTCCAATACATCCTTATTAGCTTCTGGAGCCAGATCTCTCCCCTATGAAGTTAACAAATAATACATTTCTTGAAATCTCAATTAGTTTTCATGATAGGAGCCAGTAGTCCGCAGTTTTCAGCAATGGTGCAAGTCAATTTAAGATAATCCTTTTGAAATTAGAAATGGACATTTTTTTTGTTCTCTCTGCTTGAACATAACATTAATTATTCCATGTTATGTATATATTGCATGGTTAGTGTGATACCCCCCTGGAAGCCTTCACCAGGCTGGGGCCCTACTGCACTGGACACTGTACTAAGTGCTCACTAGAAGTATTGAAAGAAACAACCATCGGCTACCAAAGTGAAACTTGTATTATTTACAAATCTTACCCTTGGAGTGAGATCCGCTATTATACTGCAGTGTATAACATGAGAGAGCACTTTGGTCATACCCTGCATCTATCCCTTTCTTTTGAATCTGCACTGTCACAGGGCAGCTGTTATCAGACACAGCCAGATTCAATGTTTTTGAGGTGAGCGGCATAACATTAACAACGGAGGGCTCTTAATCCTAGAGGGTAGTCCTCCTGCAGTTCAGGAAGTCTTAAATTTGCATCCACTACTCCTCAGAGCCTTTTCCATCCTTTCTATGGCCAAACCTGCCTCTTTGGGTCCCAATAACCAAGTAAAGGAGGCAGGCTGGAAATACCAGAAAAAAAAATCTGCTGACAGAACATACATGCTCTATGGCTATTCTGATGCAGCTCAGATTATCATGCATTAAGAGGGAAACAGAAACAAAAACAAATTTTAAGTTTCTTCTGCAACAGTTAGAATAATTTTATTTGAAAACATGCACAGAAAATTCAATGATGCTATGACAAGTTGTTTTGTCATAGAGTAAGTGCAAGTAATAAAAAGTGCAACAGAAAAACTGAAACTCTGATCTGAATGGTTGAATTGGTTTCAGGCCGAAGTCAGCCTTAATCTCATCCACATGAGATGCTGCAAATATAAATTCAGTAAGCATAAAACATAACCTGTACATGCTCGTGGTTTTGATAAATAAATACTGCAATATTCAGCAGAACATAGCACATAATTCTTCATCTTTTCACAATCAGGCTTGGGTTTTTTTATGGTCTTACTTCTGTAGATTTTGCTCTCTGCGAAAAGACTGAAAACTAGATATGCTTCATAAAAACAAATCATGCACACTTATTTCTAGAAAACTATGTCTCCTGCTACATGACCAAATAGTCACAAGAGACAAAGGAACCCTTAAATATTTGACAAAATACATTACTTGCCATTTTAAAACAACTGTAAATGTTTCATTCAAACAGATACCAATAGACAAGTTTTCAAAAGGCCATTTTCAATTTCCTTCACATACCTAAATCTCTATTCCCCCTGAACTCTGTATGCACCAGCAAACTGCTTTAAAAAACTGAATGCCCAGCAATCATTTACATATAAAATAATGCACTGAAAATTTTAACACCAGCACCAACAGGTATTACGGACTTTCCTACTTCGGGATCAGAATACAAATGAAAGTCTTATTATTTGTCTGTTCAAACTGTTTGGTCCTTTGCTGATGAAATCCTGTGAGAATCAAGGGAACATGAATAATTGATCTTTTTCTACTATACTTGCTGTAAAGGACTAGTTCAGTGGTTCTCAACCATTTGAGACCTGCACCAACCCTAATTAGACTCTAGGCACCTCAGAGAAAATGCCAGCTCTTGGTTTTCACTAGTTTTTGACTATGGAAAAATAAAGGAGCAATCTTTCTGTTGCAAAGAGAGCTCATTGCAGGACTGAATGTTTTCAACATTATGCATTCCGATTTTAAATTTCAGAGTTTATCTTGCGAATCATGTTTGCACAATTAGCAGTGCTAACATTTCACAGTGCCGAGTAGCAGCCCTGAAAAGATATCAAGATATCCCAGAGTGCCACAACTCATCCTGGTTGAGGATCACTGGACTAGCCTGATACATTACAACAGGGTATTGGATTCTGATCTTCAGGTTTACACTCTTATATCTCTATTTCAATGGCATTACTCCTAATCTAAACCAGAAAGAGAGATTAGAGTCAGGCTGATAGCACTCTGGGCCCAGTCTCACAGGAAGGGAAGGTTGACTTGCTACCATACCACAAGCCCTCTGGCTTTACAGTACGCAGCTAGAGAGTAGTAGGAGAAAAGAGAAGGGGTATTTACTGGGCTTTGTGAAGTCAGAAGCCTGAATCGTCTCTCACCAACACCAATGGTCATTATTTACGCCTGTGAAAGAAAAAGACTCAGACTGATGCTTTTTGCCCTGAAGACCACAGAGCCACATTTATGTGACTCATCAGTCCAGTAGTGAATATTTAGAAAAGATTAGTGATTCCTCTCCTCCTCAGATTTCCTTCACTATTAAATCTCTGATTGGTTTGTCATCAGGGTATATGGATCACTGCTCCACTCTGAGCAGTGAGAATATAAAATCAAAGCAGAACAAACATAATTTTATTCCATATCACAGGTGTTCAACGATCTGAAGTTCCTGAAGATGCAGGTTCTGTAGTAAGACAGCTTTCCTAGTTTGCCAGACAGTGTAATGCAGGGGTAGGCAATTATTTTAGCTGGAGGGCCGCTTAATGAGTTTTGGTAGCTGTTGAGGGCTGCAAGGGTAGCTCCACCCCTTGATGAGTGCCACGCCCCCTTGTCGCTATCTTGTGACCAGAAGTCCCATCCCTAACCCCTGACCTTTGCTACCAGAAGTCCCTCCCTTGGCCCCGGAAGTACTCCTTTTGGGAGGAAGGGTGCTACCTTCTTGAAACCGGAAAAAAAAATCATATACTAAACAAATCAAACATCTACTATAACTTATTTTAATTTAATTAAAAAAAATTTTTGCCCTGATTTACATGTGTTTGCATAGTGTATCTAGAGGCAATTGCATGATAGCTCAAAATACAGTCTTACTCTTGTATACTGTGTGGTGGTGTAAAGAGATGTATGTAGGGGCTGTGTGGTTGGGGATTGAGTGTGTGTGTGTGGTGGGATGTGGAGGGGGTGTGGGTATGGTGGATAGGGCATGTGGGGGAGGTTGTGGGGGGTATATGGTTGGGGTGGGGACTGTGGGAGGGTGTGTGTGTGTGGAGGGGTCCTCAGTGTCCCTGGAGTGTGCCAGTCCCTGGATCTGCATGTACATGTGGTGACAGCAACCAGGGCCTGCCCCACCCCGCCCCATAGCACACAGCTCCCCACGCTCCCACCCCAGTCGATGGCCACAGATGGCAACAGCATGAGGGGCCAGCCCCACCTGACCCAATAGCTCTCCTGCCTGAGTCCCCAGCTGTACGTGGTAGCAGGGTACAGGACTAGCTCCACCTGCCCCATAACACACAACTCCTGAGCTCCCACCCCAGCCCTCAGCCCACATGGTGGCAGGGTACAGGGCCAGCCCCATCCCATAATATGCGGTTCCCACCTGAGTCCCTGGCTGCAAGTGGCAGCAGCATGCCAGGCCAGCCCAGTCCAGCCCATCGCACACAGATCCCTGTGCTCCCACCTCTTTC
>NW_005841858.1:1945228-1954335 GCF_000455745.1 Alligator sinensis
CGGGGGGTTGGAAACCAGCCATGGGGTCCCCAGCAAAAGCCTCTTCTAGGCAGAGGCTTCCCATCTCTGGTGCCCACTAGTTTGGGGCTGGGGGTGGGTCAAGCTAGGCTGTGGTGGGGGGTGGTTGCAACTAAAGACACACTTCCTGCAGGGTTTCACTGGCTTGTAAAGGGGCAGCGAGTGCCAGGGCTTATGGAGGAGCCCCATGGTTTGGATAGAATTCCCTGGCAGGCTGAATCTGGCCCACAACCCGTATTTTGCCTGCCCCTGGTATAATACATACTCTAGCAGGAAGCTCCACAGCTGGTCAGAGAAAGGCAGTCATGCTGCCTTGAATAAAGAAGACTGCTCCACAGCTGCTGCAGAAAACTGAGGCATTTACAAAACTACCTTTCATGTCAGCTCTTCAGAGGCCACACTGCTCCTTAAAGATGCCTTTTTATTAATAGTTTATATATAATTAAATATCCATTATTTTCCAGGAATTTCTAGATGATTGTGGGACATTTCCTGATATCACTTACTGAACATGGTACATATAACAAATTGCTGCACCTAAACTAGTGGGATGATTTTGTACTTACTGGGAGCATCTACACATGCATTTACTCTAGCCTAGATTTACTGTGCAGTAAGCTACTGCAAAGTGGGTGCATCTACACATGACACGACATCACTATAGCAACACATTATGGCAATGTAGCTCGTCACTATGACAATATAGCGTCGGTGGGCACAAAACATGATGTTGATGCTATGTTACCATAGCGACGAGCTCCCTTGTTATAGCACATCTCTATAGCGATATAGCTGCTAAAAATAAATGTACGCCACTGGGACAGCACAGTATTGGCTATTATTGAGTGCTCATTTAGTACTTCCTGAAGCAAGTACTAAATGGCGGCACAGTAACTACTGCACTATGGGGGGTACATGGAGACACTCCCAGTAAGAGTTTTAGGGTAGGTGTCTACACTTACAGAGATTATGGAGCAGATTTGCTCCCAGGTCCCTGCAGCCCTGCAATGTGCCTCTGTCACCACCTGGGGGAGCTCCAGGCTCCCCCTGGGTGCTAACCCAGGGGCTGGCAGGGACCACCAGGCCAAAAGACAGCTGTCTCCTAGCCCTGTGGGGGCTGCCTTCTGCTGGGGTGGGGAACAAGGTCTCCCTGCCCCAGCAGCAGGGAGCTCCTGGCCCTGGCTCCCCAATCAGGGCCACATTGCTTGGAAAGAGCTACAGGGGAAGGGTAGGTCCCAGCCTCCTGTCCTGATCTTGCTGCTAGCTGCCCCACTGGCAGATCAGGGTAGGAGGCTGGGACTTACCCCACCCCGGCAGCTCTTTCCAAGCCTCATGTCTTGATCACCTGAACGGAGTATGGGGCTGGCACCAGTCCCTGACCAGCATAGTTCCTGGCCAGCCTCAGGCTGTATGGGGAAGTCTGCATGTGCAGCCCACAGCTGGCTGGGGACTGCTGAAAATGGGATAGTCCCCAGCCACCTCCAGGCTGCATGTGCTTCCCGGCACAGCCTGAGGCTGGCTGGGAACTGTCTCAGTCAGGGGCAGGTCCCAGCTAACTCCAGGCTGGGCAGGCAACTGTACCCCTGCAGGGAGCTCCCAGCCCCTGCTCTGCAATCATAATAGCGATTGTGGAGTTGGGGCTGGGGAGCTTGTTCCCAGACTATTCCCACCCCCAGCTCCACAATTTCAGAGCACGGGCTGGGAACAAGCCCTGCTTCATGACTGCAATTGGGGAGTAGAGGCTAGAAGCTACCTGCTACCAGGGCAGGGGGACATTGTCCCCACCTGGGCGCACAGGACAGGGGCTGGGAAGCTTGTTCCCTGCCTAGCTTCAAGAGTGCAGAACTGGGGGAAACAGTCTGGGGAGCTTGCTCCCCTCTCCTGCTCCATGCTTGCAGAGCTGGGTGGAGAACAAGCTCCCCAGCCCCCGCCAGCTGGGAGCTCCCCTCACTGGCTCTACAATCTCAAGGCCACTGCTGGGAAATGCTTACCTCCCAGCCCGAGCTCTGTGGTCATGGGGCTCGGGTTGGGAGATCCTTATCTCCCAGCCTGAGCCCCACAGTTATAGGACTCGGGCTAGAAGACCCTTATCTGGGAGATAAGCATCTCCTAGCAGTGGCCCGGAGACCACAGAACCGGTGCTGGAAGTGCAGAGCTGGGAGGGAACAAGCTCCCCAACCTGTTCTCTCCAAGCTCTGTGCTCACGGAGCAGGGCGGGGAACAGAGGCTCCCCTGCCCCAACCAGCAGGGATTCCCAGCGCCAGTTCCACAAGACCCACAAGACCCTTGTCTCCCAGCACTGGCTCTGTGTTATGGAGCCAGCTCTGGGAGATGAGGGTCTGCCAGCACCTGCAGTCGCAGAGCCAGTGCTGGAAGATATATGTCTCCCAGGTCCTTTCCCACAACCATGGGGCTCAGGTTGGGAGATAAGGGTCTCCCAGACCCCGACTCCCCCATCATGATGGCAGAGTGGGGGCTGGGAGATAAGGATCTTCCAGCTCCTGCTCCCCAATAGTGATCTTGGAGTGGGGAGCTTGAAGCTCCCTGCTGCCGGAGCAGGGGGACATAGTCGGGGGAGCCCATCCTGGCAGCAGGCAGATCCTGGGGGTAGGGAGCAATCTCCCATCCCCCGGTGGAAGGCTGACCAGGAACAGATTTTTCTCCCAGTCACACAAGCACTACAGTGCCGTTACTAATGCCAAGCAAATTTGCTACTTACATTTGTAGGTAACAAATTTACTTGGTATTAGGGAGGTTTAATGTGAAGTAAGCATGTGCATTTTTATACGCACATACTTACTTCGCCGTAAACTATGCTAATATGAAATTAAGCATCTCGTACAGATGTGCTCACTCTGATGTAACTTAAATCCAGTCTGATCCTTAATCTTTATTTGAGACCAGTTTAATAAAGAAAGCTATTGCTCAAGGACATTCTAGTTATTTGGCTTTAAAAAATTCACAGGAGAAGCACCCTCAAATCTCCCAGCGATGTTAGGCTAGAGTGGCATACCTAGAACTGACGAACTCAAATAGCTGGAAAAATTCTTCACTATTTAGCAGCTACATTCATTCCCCTTCTTTCTCCCTCCCCTCCCCAAACCTCTCTCTCACCCACTGACTCCTCAATTTACATCTTCGCTGACTGGCTTTCTTACATGCATACCAGCCTCTGCCTTCTTTACTATTTAATCCATCCAGGAAAAGCACACACCAACTGCAGATGCTCCCCAGTGCCCCCATCCTGGGCTGCATGGGCAGGCACCTGACCCTGAGGACTCCTTCTCCCTCCCTCTTGAGGCAGTGGCTCCAGCAACCAGCTGCTGGGAAGGGGGAAGAGGGGAATTCCCCTCAGCTCCCCAGGGCTGCCTGGGCTGGGGAAACCTCCTGAGGGGGAGGCTCCCCCAAAGTGGACCAGCACCCAAACAAGAGGCTCCTTAACCCCCTGTGGGGGGACAACAAGGGGTTGGGGGCATGTACTGGTAGGCAATCGGGGACACTTGGCTAAGCTGGCAATGGTCAGCAGGCTGGGAGCCATGCTTTAGTGTCCTCTGCCTACTGGCCCAGGTCAGTGCAGGCTTCCCCCTTCCTTTCCCAATTGAAAACTGAATGTCAGTTCAGTTGGTTATCAGTTCAACCTATGCAGCTTAGAGGAAGTTGCCTAGATTGAATCGATTCTGCCTCAGGCTTGTTGACTGTTTGTACTTAGCCTAATGGGTTGAATGGTTTCTCCAATTCACATGAAGCAAGGCAACAGATGGGAACAGAAATCCCACATTTCATTGCCTTGTTCTAATTAATCTAACTGTGTTCTAACCAGACTTCCAGAACTGCTAACCTCAAATGCATTTATAGGTCCCCAGCCCTTTTGAAAATTCAGACCCAAACAGCTGCTTAGCTGCCCTATAGTTTAAGTGAAACCACAAAACTTCATGTGTGAGAAGTACACGGTTAGATACATAAAATAAACTGGCATCTCTATTCATCATGTCCCGTTCTCTACATACAAATACAGATTATAAACAGACATGATTATACATTCTGGCAAGTTAGTTAGAACTGACAAACATATGGCCCAAGAGGGTCTAAAAAAACAACCGGTGTACACTACTATACAGAATGAATATATTCAGCTAAGAAGTTACATTAGTAACTATAGTAAATTACATATGTAATTAGAATTATATAGAGATTATATATTTAGATTATACTTAGATTGTATAGAAATTATATATTATATTTATATTACACAAAAAGTATTTGATTCTGTACTCAAGACATCTGTACTATTTTCTCCAAGGTCAACAGCAAATAGTGGCATTTAACCTTCATGCTGTGTGGTCTGTAAAATCTGTCAGATATGCTTGTATCTGTACCTACAGCCCAGTCAAACAGACTGAGATAAAATAGATTTAGCCCTGTTTTAACAGACAGATTGAAATTGCCAACATTGGAATTTGGCCAAGCTATCCTCAAAACAAACACAGCTACTTTTGCTGAGGATGGGGGGAGGGGTCTTTTAATGCCCTCAAAGGATCAACACCTCAGTTTTAATCTCTCACCCAAAAAGAAGCACCTTCAGCAGTCAAATGCTACCTGATATCATGCTAAGAAACTAGTTCCACACTAGTCAGCAGGGAAAAAATATTTCACGTTTAAAAAGTTCCTGAAGTACACTGAGCATTTCTATCCTTCAGAAATTTTCCAGGTCACAACTACTTAATTTATGAGATCTGAGGAGATCACATCTCAACGTAGGATGTATGGCTGCAAACTGCCTTCAGAAGGCAGAGTAGATTTGCACCCTATAGAGAAACTCACAGGTATCAAACTCATCCATCCTCAATGGCCCCAAGACCAGCCCCAGAGTCAGATACAGCATACACAGCTGGCCCAGAGCAGGCGCTACACGCAGCACATGCCCTGGATCAACTCCGTGTGCTGCTTGTAGTATGCATGCTGGCTTCATTCTCACCACTGCATGCAGAAGGTGTTGGGCCTGGTCCCGTGGGGGGGCCTAGGGCAGACCTGGGGCACACACTACACATGGCATGGCATGTGGAACCAGTTCAGGGTGTGCGCTGCACTGAACTGGACTGGACTGGCTGGACTGACCCTGGATTCAGTGTATAGGGAGTGGTGGGAGCACCG
Source organism: Alligator sinensis (assembly GCF_000455745.1). NCBI lineage: Eukaryota > Metazoa > Chordata > Crocodylia > Alligatoridae > Alligator > Alligator sinensis. Next base: position 1,950,398 of record NW_005841858.1, read on the forward strand.
CATACAGCACAGGCCCTGGACTGGCCCAGAACACTGCATGCAATGCAGCAGTGCCAACTCCACCTCCAGCCCCAGCCCCACATGTACCAGACTGGCTTTTCATGCTGGATCTGGCATACAGAGCCAGTTTGGGAGCTCGATCCTAACCAGCCCCAGATCGAGTGTGCAGGTCGAGTCCAATGCAAATGCTGCATGTAGCACATGCGCCCCATATTTGATCCATGTTCCATATACAGCCCATTCCAGATGGGCTCATCACATCACATGTAGTGCACGTGGCTGGGGCCACAGCATGCTTCTTGCAGCACAGGACCAGTCTGAGACCCACAGGCAGTGCTGGGGCTGGATGATAGGGCTCCACAGGCCAGACTCAGCCCAAATGCTGTGTCTTTGACACCCCTGGACTAACAAAATCATAGGTTCATAAGCTTTCATATGCAGGGCTTAATTCATCAGATACCAAGAAGTAAGCTGCTGCCTCTGAAATCTTATGCATTGCTGATTTAGCCTATAAGGTGCAAAACTACTCTGCTTTCTACCCGAGTTCAAACTAACATGGCTAGTGACCTCTCTGCAGACTAACAGACCTTTTCCCCAGGCAGCACAGTTAGCAAACCTTTTATTGTGTGTGGAAAGACGCAACCATTTACATACATGGCCAACTGCCAAAACACACTGTCATATCATTATAGTGAGCAAAGATGGTATATTTATTAAACAAACACATTTAATAAATTTAGGCAACTTAATACTCATTATTCCAATGGGCATCCTTAGCAAGGAGGGTAGAACAGTTAATCTCAACACTGCAGAACAGATGTAAACAGGCCCAAATGACAGAGAGGGATGGAAGAGGTAAGTTTCTATACTGTGCATCAATATTGGTGCATGAAAGAATGAAAGGGAAAACAAGCAAACAGTCTGATACCAGACTGATGAATTCCTTTTATGAAGAAATTTGAACATAGCAGCAAACAGAATATGGGCAATAATATCTTATTCAAGTCAAAGATTCAAAATGCTCTAGGCTACAGGTGAGCCTGTAAATTGTGAATCTCAAGAGGGGTACAAGTACATTTCTGGAGGTCCAAGCTCAACTGGGAAAGTTCAGACCAGTCTAACTTGGCAAGTCTTTTGTCTGAGTACTGGCTAACTGGCCACCTTGTCCCTGGCGCTCTCCTGAAGTTGATTAGTTTGCAGACAGTCTGCAGTGCCAAGAGCCCCACCTTTGTTGTGCTAGTAAAGCTGACAGAGAAGATTCTGAAGGTGGTCTCTAAAGGATCCAGTCACTACATGTAGATAGAGATCAGCGTGAAAAATTACAGAATTTCTGCCCTAAGCCAAAAGCAGTCTGCTTTTCCCGCAAGCTCTGTTCAAAACACTATTCTGCTCCACAGCTGAGATGGCGTGATATAGACTATGGGCACTTGTACACATGACAGAGGTTTAGTCTTCTATACCCCCTAAATTGAAATGGTGGGTTTTTAATTAAAAGCCACCATTTCAATTTAGGGGTTTTATTTTTCTGTTACGTTATAGTGAGGGGTCCAATCCTTGTTGTTATTTTTTTTAGGTGGAGCCTTCCCACAGGCTGAGCTGCAGGTGGGGGAGGAGGATGGTTCTTCCCCCTGCAGTGGCAGTGCCCCCTACCCCCCCAGGGAAGAGTTGGATTGGGCTGGGTGCTGCCTCCGAGCTGGGGCAGCACGCGGCTCACTAGCAGTCTGCCTGGGCGGCCTTGAGAGGCACCACACTGAAGAGGGAAGGACTAGGTCCCCCTACAGCTCAGGGGCTGCTCAGCCCACCGGCAGCTTGCCCCCTGGGCAGGCTCTGCCAGACAAAAAAAATTTAAAAAAAAAAATGATCAGGCCCCTCACCACTTCTGCCTTCTGCTGAAGGAAGAAATAGCAAGGACCCTGATCCTTTTTTTCTGTGGAGCCTGCCCCCCCGCCATGGCTGGGGGGGTGAGATGACAAATAGCTGCAATGTATTGTTGCAAACTAACCTACATTGGGATGTAGTTTCGTTTGCAATGATGCAAACTCATTTAAAACCCTCAAAACTCGCATATGTGTAATGTCTGATGCCATTAAATGTCACAAAGGAAATGTTTGTCATATGTACATTGTAACATTGTCACATGTACAAGCGCCCTATAAGCCAAGTTTCCTCAAGCAGGATCTCAATCCTTTGAATGTATTTAATACATTCAACTGTGGCCTGATGCATCTTTACCCTTAGCCATGCCCCCAACTTGACAGGACAGAGGAATTGACAGCACCTACTCACTTCTCATTCCATTTCTATGTAATAAGTAGTAAATGTCTTGCTTGTTCAATAGATGTAAATAGAGCAAAGCATCCACAGTAACTACAAAACACAAACTGCAAATTTAAAAAAGCTACATTACATAACTCCTCTCCATTGTTCAAATGGGATGCATCTATAAATTTCTCATTTTTATTATTCTACAACTGCAGGGAATAATGCAAAGACACTTTAATCCATAAAGGAAAAAAGCAATAATTAGAATGGATCTCTTTTTTTTTTTTTTTTTTTTTTTAACTTTTCTAAATGGAAAATTTTAAGCTTAAAAAGGACAGGACCTGCAACTTACACAATATGTCTATCTACCCCTACTTTGCTATGATCCTGTAGTCCATGAAATTACTCGAATCAATGACACAAGTAAGGACAATGGGTTCACTCCCATGATACACTTGTACATCAAAAATTTCAGAAATGCACCAAGATTTTATTCAACAATAAAAGAACTTGACTCTGAACTCTTAAGTGTATGGCAAAACTCTCTTGGATTTTATCTTAAGTAGCATCAGGACAAATAAGTGTCCAAGCGAAAAGGAGCTTGGGCAATAGATGGTTGAATGCTACATTAATGCATACCATGTTTGGATTCACTAGTAGTTACTGAGCTCCAGGTATGAATAAATGCTGTATGCAATTCTTTCAGTGAGTTGCAGTAAGTCACCACAGACTTGTAATGGGTATGAGGGATTTATATGCTGGGTAAAAGAAATGAGTCACAGGGCTAGATTTGGAAAGACAGAGAAGGAAAGACAGCAGACAGAAAGTGGGGATTCTTAAATAAATGAATGGTTAGGCTTATATTTGAGTTAATTAGTTTATAAGAATCAGTACATTCATCCCCTGCAGAAACACTTAGTCACTCAGAGAAAAATGCTTATTTATTTTGTTTATATATTATCTCAGCATAAATTAGCCATCTGTTGGCCAAAATAAATATAAAAAGTCACAGTCCCAAAGTAGTCTTATTAACGCAAATAAAACTCACTGTTATGCACCTGAGTATTAGTTCAGAGCAAGCTTCTACTAAAGACGTCAGACAATGTATGCAATTCAAAGCACAGCAAGCTTACTAACCAGCCTGATATAAAAAGACGCCTTGGATATCTACAGGCATTACACTGAGATCAACCATCCGAAGGGTTAGGTTGATCTAAATGCCCAATTGTGCAGGCATGTGGAAGTTTTAATTTGGCCAAAAAGTCGCAAGCCCTATCTAAGCTAGTGCTGGATCTGGATCTCAGTGCCCTAGCCCTAGATGTATCTGAATCTCAGTGCCCTAGCAAGGGAAATTCTGGGGAAGTAGGGGGAATCATCTGAGTTTGTGCTCCACACCCCTCAGGTTTCCCCTAGAGCCAGGTCCCTTTCCCCAGAAGGCACTTCAGAGGAGGCTGAGATAGAGGTTGCGGAAGCAAGTGGCTCAGCTGAGTCCATTCCTCGTGTTGCTGTGCCTCTGCCTGCTGAGGAGGGGGAAAAGGCAGCTTTCACACATGCACTCTTACCCCAGAAGTGAGTGGGTAGTGTGGTCTGGGATCATTCTGAGCTGGCAGATTATCCCACAGACGCTATCTGCCTGCCATGCCGTGCCAAAACCAGCCGGGGCAAGGGAACAAAAC
>NW_005841858.1:1954369-1972741 GCF_000455745.1 Alligator sinensis
TCTTTCCCTTGCTCCTCCTCAGCCTGGCACCAGCAGGAGCATGCCCAAAGGGAAGCGCCCCCTCTTGCTCCAAATCCCCCATCCCCCAAAGCAGAGGCAGGCCACTCTGGAACAGTGGGGGAAAGGCGGAGAGAAAGGGGGGTGCATTGCAAGGGCGAGCAAGATCACTTAGAGCATTGGGAAGACGCTTGCTGTCGATGGCCAGCCCTTCTCCTTAGTTGACTGGCCAGGGTTCAAGTGACTCACGGCACTTGTGGCCCCATCCTACCAAGTGCCCCAGGTGGCCTTACACTTCACCTCAGACATCTGGAACAGCCAGGGTGGAGATCATGCCTACCTCTCCCTCACAGGGCACTGGTGCAACCAGTCAGGCCGCTGATGGGCTCTCCTTCAAGCCAAGGTGATGGATGAGTCCTACATGGCAACAGAGATCATGGGGACCATGAACACTTGGTGCAGGGGTGGTTTGTTGGGCAGGGCGAGCTCACCCGCGGGTTCATGGTCACCGACAATGAAGTCAATATGGTCAAGGCAGTCTGTGATGCCAACTTTGTTGGCATCCACTGTGTGGCACACAAAAGTTCCACCTCGTAGTCAGGGATGCCTTGGAGGAGGACAGGGCTGCCACTGAAGGTGCCAGCACCACCAGCAAGCTCATTTCAAAATGCAGGGAGGTGGCAGGCTACTTCCACTGAGCATCAAGGAGGGCAAGATGCTGCAGGACAAACAAGCAGAGCTGAACATCCCGCAGCACAAAAATCATGCAGGATGTGGAGACTTGGTGGAACTCCACATACTTGATGCTCAAGAGGCTGGTGGAGCAACAGAAGGCCATCCATGAGATGGCCTTGCTTGAGGAGATTGGGATCAGCAGCCCCCTTAACAGAGCTGAGTGGGATACCATCTCCCAGATCTTAGTGGTCCTCAAACCCTTCCTTGTGCCCCATCCAGCACAAGGAGCCAGTTCAGAGCAGCCCCAGGTTGGTAGGCTGACTTCCATGGGCCTCTAGCCAGCCACAGCTGTTCCAACCCAGTTCAACATGCTGTAGTCCTAGGTGCATTTTCAAATGGTGCCCCTGAGAGCAATAAACTCCATATGCATCAGAGTTTATTGCTCTGTGCTAATAGCATGTGTAGATGCACCTAGTAAGTACTTTAAAACTAAAAAAGAGAAGTATGCACACACACACTAACCGAATAAGAAAGTAGAATCAGTGTTGGACAGAGAAGTATTGAACAAGCCTCCCTACATCCTTAATTCACCATGGTCTGCCCTACTTCTGGCTAACACAGCCTCTGGCAAGGCTTGTATGGCTGAAAAATTCCACCCCACCAATGAGTCACAGTTGCACCACTTATTAGGAAGAACTGAAGACTGAATGGCTATTTCTGAGCATCAGGCCTTCAATACTGTAATTGTCATTTTTTGTCAGTCACAGCTCCGTTTGCCAATAAGGTACTTACAACATTTTGGACCTTCCTAGATATAGAGCATATTACAAAATAACCCTGCAATACCAGCTTCATCTAATATGTGCTAACATTGACTTAGACACCTAAATATAATCCTATTCCACCATGGCTGAGTTCCTGAAAAATTAATACTAAAGGTAGGTGGGTTCTCTGAATTTTTGTTACCTTTTTATTACTTAATATTAAAACTAAGATGACAGCATGTTATAAAAACTGACACATTCTGGATTTTCAGGACTCGAACTGAATGGAATAGGATCACACTCAGGCACTAAGTTCTGGTCTCAAGTTCCTAAGGAGGAAAAATGTTGATTTCATATTAAAGCTGTGAACACTTAAAAATAATAAAAAAACTCACTGCCTGTGTATGAGCGCCTATGTATAAAGAAAATCCAGCTTTTTTAACATATTTACCTCCCCCCTCCCCCCAACCCAAACCAGATAGCTAACAGAGTGCAGTCAGAGACAAAGGCCTGGAAAACTCCCCAATCACATACTGGTCCTTTACACTCTAGTCTCATGTGTTCTGCTTTTAAATGCTTCTCGTTTCAGGATGCACAAATCATCACATGAATACCACCATAATATGAGCAAAGCATTAATACTGTTTTGCTAAATTGTGCATATTAAATTCCTTTTACCTTGCTTCATAGTTCATCTATCAAAATCCTTTATGGTCCTGAATCTCATAAAAACACAGAAGTTTATCACTGACATTTGAGACAGCACACACAGCAGTCTGAATCGACAGGCTGTCAGAAGAAATGCTCCACTTACAGGCTTTACTAGTGTGCAGGTTTTAAATTGACAATGCTCCAGCAACACATAGTAGCTTCTTTTTCTTGGCCTAACTTCGTTTTTATCTAGAACAAGAGAAAGGAACCTGAAGTTTAGGAGCTGTGTGCCTCAGATGCTAAAACGCTGTGGCTCTTCACCACCATGTTGATGCATGCTTCTACTTTTGGAGGTTTATCTAGAGGCATTGGCTCTCTGCTCAGGGCAGCTGCCCACTACGGAATGCAACCATTCCCCACACTGCAGTTGAATCTGTTCTTTTCAGAGCAATAATGTATATGAATTTATTGTATGTCACAGGTCCTTCTGGGTGCCCTTTAGCAGTATTTCTGGTGGAGTTTACCTTTATAAGCTGAATGAGAGCCAGCAGTATGCCCTTGTTGCCAAAAAGGCTAACAGCATACTGGGCTGCATTGGTAGGAGTGTTGCCAGTAGGTCAAGGGAAGTGATTATTCCCCTCTATTCAGCAGTGGTGAAGACCACATCTGGAGTACTGTGTTCACTTTTGGGCCCCCCACTACAGAAAGGATGTAGACAAATTAGAGTCCAGAAAAGGGTGACAAAAATGGTGAGGGGGTTGGGGGACATGACTTATGAGGAAAGACTGACAACTTATTTAGCCTAGAGAAGAGAAGACTAGGAGGGGATTTACTAGGAGCCTTCAACTACCTGAAGGGGGTTTCGAAAGAGGATGAAGCTAGACCATTCTCAGTGGTGGCAGATGACAGAACAAGGAGCAATGGTCTCAAGTTGCAGCAAGGGAAGTTTAGGTTAGATATTAGGAAGAATATTCTCCCTAGGAGGGTAGTAAAACACTGGAACAGGTTACCCAGAGAGGTGGTGGAAGTTCCATCCTTGGAGGTTTTCAAAACCCAGCTAAACAAAGCTTTGGCGGGGATGATCTAGTTGGGGACGGTCCTGCTTTGAGCAGGGGGTTGAACTAGATGACCTCCTAAGGTCTCTTCCAACCTAGCCAAAGGCATTTTAACAAAATATAACTTTGTGACAATTTATTCTAACAGAAAATCTCAGATGTGGGGTGTGCTTATTTTACATTGCAAAAATCTTATTTTTTTATTGTAAAAGTTAGCAATATATAGTTAATAACTAAAATATTGCTATAATTACCGTGAACAAAGCCATAAAATATCATCAAAATTAATTTGCTCCATGTTAGTCTCAATGTAGCAGTTTGCTGTGAAAGATGGGCTATCATTTTAGAGCTTATGTTCCTTCATATGCTGGCTAGATGCTAAGAATTTGTTGAAACAGAGTATATTTAATTTGTAAGTACAAAAAATGAATGATAAGTATCGTAGGTTCAGTTCTTGCTAAGGATGTATTTTATTTCCCAATTAGTTTACTGAGTCCTTTCAATTGCAAACATAGATTAGATATCTTATGAGTAGAAATATTTTTAAGAGCCCAATCCAGAGGAGTGCCGAATTCCCTTAATATCCATTCTGGGAAAAGAACAGCCCTTCACAATACTTACCCTACACATTTTAGATCAATAGCACTCACCTTCCAGTGTGCAGGCTAAATGCAGCCCATGGCACCATGACATCCTGCCTGAGAGGCTCCCCACAGGTCTAGATATTTGGTGGTGGGGAAGTAGTGTCAAAGTTAACTTACAGCTCTGGAAGCTGCAACAATTAATGATACCACTGCTCCTTTGAAGTTACATTTCCTGACCCATGAGGCACCTCACAGGCTGGATGACATCCTCCTGTGCACCAGGTCATACTGGGGCACAGGACCAGATCTAGCTTGCATAGCACACAAGGGCCCACTCTGCAGCAAGATCCAGCTGGCAAACCAGCATCACACACCTCACTTGGCCAGCTGGCTTAGAAAGTCAAGCAACACTGCTTTATATCTTTAATTTCAAGTCCGGAGTTTATACACTGTTTTCTGGGGGGATCAGTTCTTTAGACTGTACCTTTTAAAAGTCCTTTTTTAAATACATAGTGGGTAAAAAGAAGGTGCCGGGTAACGTGGGGCCTCTGCAGAACATGCTGGGTAAACTGGTGGTTGCACCAGATGACAAAACAAAACTAACCTCTTTAACAATTTCTTTGCCTCCATTTTTCTGAGTGCGGACCGGGTCATCCTCCCCACTGGGATCCCCAATGGACCCAGGGGAGGCACAGCTGGGCCCAGGGTCAGTGAAGACCTAGTCAGGGAACTTCTGGTGGGACTAGATGTGTTCAAATCAGCAGGTCTGGAAGATCTCCACCCCAGAGTGCTGAGGAAATTAGCAGAGGTCATTGAGGGACCCCCTGGCACAGCTTTACGACTACTTGTGGTGCTCTGGCAAAGTGTCAGAGTACTGGAAAAGGGCCAATGTGGTCCCCATTTTCAAATAAGGGAGGAAGGAGGGCCCAGGAAACTCCAGGCCCATTAGTCTTACCTCAGTCCTGGGGAAGCTCTTTGAGAAAATTATCCAGGAGCACATCTGTGAGGGGCCAGCAGGGGAGGTTATGTTTAGGGGCAGCCAACATGGGTTCATTAGAGGCAGGTCCTTTCAGAACAACCTGGTGGCCTTCTATGACCAGGTCACAAAAGCCTTGGATGCAGGTGTTGCGGTGGATGTAGTCTTTCTGGACTTCGACAGCCTTCAACACTGTCTCTCACCCCATTCTCATTAAAAAAATTAGGCAGCTGTGGTGTCAATGCCTACAGTCAGATGAGTTGCAAATTGGCTGGAGTGCCACACCCAGAGAGTGGTGGTGGACGGGTTGTTTTCGACCTGGAGGGATATGGGCAGTGGGGTCCCCCAGGGCTCTGTCCTTGTCCCTGCACTGTTCAACATCTTCATCAGTGACTTGGACGAGGGGGTGAAAAGCACCTTGTTCAAATTCGCGGATGACACTAAGATGTGGGGAGAAGTGAGCATGCTAGAAGGGAGGGACAGGCTACAACTAGATCTGGACAGGTTACAGGGGTGGGCAGATGAGAACAAGATGGGTTTCAATACTGACAAGTGCAAGGCATTGCACCTGGGGAGGAAGAACGAGCAGCATACCTACAGGCTGAGGAACTCCCTTCTCATCAGCACAGCAAAGGAACTTGGAGTCACTACTGATTCCAAGATGAACATGGGCCGCCAATGTGAGGACGTGGTCAGGAAGGCTAACCGCACCTTGTCATGCATCCACAGATGTATCACGAGCAGGTCCAAGGAGGTGATCCTCCCCCTCTATACAACACTGGTCAGGCCACAGTTGGAGTACTGCATCCAGTTCTGGATGCCGCACTTCAGGAGGGCCGTGGCCAGCATCAAGAGGGTCTAGAGGAGGGCCACTCACATGATCAGGGTGCAGCAAGGCAGGCCCTTCGTGGGGAGGCTATGGGACCTGAACCTGTTCAGCCTCCACAAAAGAAGGCTGAGAGGGGACCTGGTGGCCGCCTATAAACTTGCCAAAGGGGACCAGCAGGCAATGGGAGAGTCCCTGTTCCCCCGAGCACTACCAGGAGTAACAAGGAAAAATGGCCATAAGTTGACTGAGAGTAGATTCAGGTTAGATATCAGGAGGAGACTTCACAGTCAGGGCAGCTGGGATCTGGAACCAACTTCGAAGGGAAGTGGTGCTCGCTCCTACCCTGGGGGCTTTCAAAAGGAGGCTAGATAATCATCTAGCCGGGGTCGTTTGACCCCAGCATTCTTTCCTGCCCATGGCAGGGGGTCGGACTTGATGATCTGCTCAGGTCCCTTCTGACCCTACCAACTATGAACTACAAAATTTAAACCAAAGCACTGTAGAATTCTAAAGAAGCATTAAACTGGTATGTAGTAGCAATTTAATATATTTAGCCAGTATCTGATTCTAATCCTTTCAGGTCTTTCTTGGGAAGACCTGAATGGTCTCAAATCCCAGTTTGCACCTGGTACAAATGGGTCTTTCAATTTTAAGGAGGATGACACTACATTGTCCCAGCTGCCTCGGGGGGTTCAGGATTGAGAGTATGGTTGGGGGTAGAAAGGTAAGAAAGGTTTATTGACTTAACAAAAACACAACTATGCGTAGTAACAAGACAAACAATGACAGACAAGAATAATTCATGTTGGCAACTTATCAGCAGTCCCCTCTGATGCCTGATGTACGACAAGGTTCTCTTTCCACGAAGCTCAGCAAAGTCAGGCGTCCCCAGACTGAGAAGAACCCTGGTATTCAGTCCTAGGACTCCTCGAGATCCATGGGCCCACTGATCCAGGTCAACAGCTAACTAATCTTTTTCACAGAGCTATATCTTCCTTCAGAATGATTTCCAGATGTTTTAGCCCATTTATAGCTTCTGAATGGTAGTGATAACTTACAGCCACTCAGGTTCTTTTTATTTCAACTGTCCTTAGACTGACCAATAGCAGTACAAGCCTTGCATTCCTTTTGATAAGGTTAATTTTAACTATGCCACAGGGCCTTACTACTTCAAGGCTTTGCTAAATTTACTAGGCCTTACTTTATACAAGGCCTTACTACATCTTAAACTTTAATTAGGCTTTTAGCAACAACATATAGCTTAATATCTAAACAAATATAGAAAAACACTTGGTCTAATCTTCATAGAGCCTTCAGCAAGCACTTTTATTACACAGACATAATTTTCAGCTGTCACACTACATACTGCTTACTATTGCTAGTAAGTGCTGGAATAAACTGATCTATTTTTTTCTGATTTCTTGCAAAAACTTTTTTTAAAAAGGTGTCACCAAGGCAAGTCACGCAGAGAAGTAAGAAGCAATATATGATGCTACAGAGATTGCATACGCAATCTCCATTCAAATACTGCTCTGAGTGGTAGTATAGGGTGCTAAACTCTTTTCCACCCTTAAAGTATTTGAATACACATACACACAAAAGTCAAATTCCTGGCAAAAATATATCTGAACACCAATGAATCAAAAGCATCTCTAAGGCACCCTCCTATGTTGGGAGAACTGCATAAGCCCAGGAACAGCCCTAACTGGCAGAATGCTCTGCAGAGGCATCACAGCATGTGGAATATGCTCCCTATTATATTCCTGGAAAGGGTGCAGCTCCCACTCCACCCACTCTCAGATGAGGAGTGATGGTGATCCTCTCTTCCTCCATTTCTAGTGCCATGTACACGTGGGAAAGACAGTAGAAAACAGGCACTGCAGCTGAGCTTGGTTCTTATAGGCTAAATAAAGACATTCAAAAAGCCTGAGCCTGAATTGATTCAAACTTTGCAGGTTAGTCTCACCTGCGTAGATTGAACTGATTTGCAAGTGAACGGACTTTCACTTTTGATTCCGGAAACACAGGCACACACCTGGAGTGGCTCAGGGCAGCAGCCAGGGGGTGCTAGAGCGAGCCCTCCCTTCCCTCCTGCAGAAGCCAGGGGAAGCTGAGCTGACTGGGGGGGATGTGGCCAGGTCCCAGCAGGCCTGAGTCTGATTAGTGATGGGTTTAAATCCCCACAGTGGCCTGCAGGGACCCTAACCAGGGTGTGCCTGGAGAGGGAGGAGGGAAGCAGCCCTTGCCAGGTTTTTCAGATGGGGGAGGGGGGCGAGGGAGCATGGTCACACCCTGGCCCCTAGGCATCAAGCAGCAAGAGTGGGGGCATGGCCCCACAGAGAAGCTTAGTGCTATGCTCCTCCAGCCCTGACCCCAGAAGCAGCACCACACAGAGACCTCCCACCCTGTCTCCACAGCTGGGGAAAAGATGAAGGGGGAGAGCTCTCTGTGACAGCCTGACCCAGCTGCTGAGGCAGCACCACACAGTGTCCCCACCCCACCCCATGGCAGGGGAGGAGGAGGGGGAAAGCCCTGCCTGCTGCAGCAACTCCCTGACAGCCCGGCCCAGCTGCAGCTCAGGCTGGGGCCATTGGAGCTGTGTGCCTGGATTGTTCCTGGCTCCCTGCACACAGGCCAGGATGGGCTGTCATGGAGCCACAGTTGGCTGAGAAGGGCCCTCTGCACCTGCACTCAGCAGTGCCCACAGCCCCAAGTGAGGTGGGTGGATAACAGAACCCAGGAGCCATGGAGCAGGGCAGGGCTCTTCCCAACTGGCTGCAGCTCTCTGATAGCCTGGCCCAGCATGGATGGGCAGCAGCTGGCTGGGCAGCAGCACAGAGGTAATGTTGATGCAGCTGTGGGAAGGTGCCTTGGCAGCTGGACTGGCCTTGTGGGACTTGCCCATGGCTGCCCAGGCAGGCTCAGAGGCACCAGTCAGCTCAGAGCCTGGCAGCTTCCCACTGTGGAAGCTCGTGTGCCTGTACCACCACCATTACCACCACAAAGTCCCCTGCACAATACTTGCTCATCACAGGCACCATGCAGGGTTGCAGTGACAGTGGTGGTGACAGCAGCTGTAAGCACACAAGCTACCATGGCAGGTGGCTGCTGGGCTCTGGGTCTGCTGTCACCTCCAAGCCAACCCAGGCAGCTGCAGGCACATCTCACATGGCCAGTCTGGCTGGCAAAGTGCCTGCCCACAGCTGCAGTGGCGTTGCCTCCATGCCACTGCTTGGCCAGCCACCACCCATGCATGCCAGGCCAGGATGTCACAGAGCTGCAGCTGGCTGGGAAGGGACCAGCCTGGGCTGGCTCCGCTATCCACCCACCTCAGCTGGGGCTGAGTGGGGCCAGCCGTGGGTGCTGCTGAGGGCAGGTGTGGAGGGGTCAAGCCAGGCTGTGTGGGGCAAAGCCCTTCCCAGCTGGCTGCAGCTCCAAGACAGCCTTGACCAGCCTGGGCACAGGGAGCTGGGAGCAATCCAGGTGCACAGCTCCCACAGCCCCAGCCCAAACTGCAGCTGGCTTGGAAGGGGCCTGCCCCTGCAGCCCAGCCTGGGCCAGCCCCTCAGCAGAGCCCATGAGCTGCTCTGGCTCAGCCCCCTAGCCCAGCCTCAGCCCCAGGTGAGGCATGCAAATGGCAGGGCCATGCTAGCTGGCATTTGGCCATGCCCCCACCCCTTCCGCTGTAGCAGTGAGGGGGGATGGCCCTGACAGGGGCTGCTCCGCCCCAGCCAGGCAGACCCCAGCTGCAGTTCCCCGGAGAGAGAGGGGTGGTTGGAGGAATAAAACCCCTCCCTGTCCCTTCACATTAGGCAGACATGCCAGGTGACAGAGCAGAATGGCAGACATGGCTATAGAGCAGAGGGGCAGGATCATCGCTGCTCTCTGGAGCAGACAGCACAGCGCAGTCCAAGACTGAAAAGCTTGCTGGGATGCTGAGAGACTCATTTAATTTAAACCAGGAAGACATCTGCGACAGAAGTTCCATAAACTGGTTTGACCCAATTCAATTAAGTCTGATGCTACATTCAACCAGGTTTATCTTAAACCAGTTTTGGCCATTTTGAAACTGGTTTATATGCATAGAACTTTTGTTCTGTTACAGGTTTAAACCAGTTTCTGATCTCTTAAACCGGTTTATGTGTAACTTCTGTCCCTAGCCATATGGACTGCACAAATGAGGCAAGGCACCTTCCACCCTGTGGCCTGTGTAAGAGTTAAGCCCCACTGGGTCCCAAACTGGGACCGATTTGAATTTAAAGGAAAGTTGGCAAAAAATGAGATTAATAAAAAGCAATATTTTGCATGTTAAGTATCTTTCTTGTATGTTTTTCCCCAAGGCTGTCTGTAAATTGTGAGTCAAGCAAGATTATCACCATTAAGCTAGCAATCAAGCTATGAACCCTATGGGCCCAGTTTTGTTCTCAACTGCACTTATGTAACCTCACTGTACTCAATAGATTTGCCCAGATGTAACCAAGTGGAGAATATACCTCCCACTCCTCCCCACCCTTCTGTAGAAAAGGAGTGTAAGCACTCAGTACCATACTTGAACTGATTAAATCAAAAGGGCAGATGGGAACTGGGCTATATATTTTATTATTATTATTTGTCCTTTAGCAGCCCTCTCCTAGACAGATTAATAACAGTGCTACTAACAGAGGCAGATTAATACGAATGTACATTAGACAGCTGGTGTTGTACTTGGCAGGGGAAATGTGGCTACAAAATGACTTTACTAGAACTACAACATAAATATTTTAGTCTGAACAATACCTATCTATAGTTATACACCTTGATCTAGGTTCCACTACAACAAGGAAATTTAAGATCTGAAAAGATTAAACGATTGCCTAATTTTTCTCTTCTATGTTAAGCTCCCCTTTAAAAAGCTAACTTTTGTAGATTAGTAGATGTTTATTCACATATTCATTACCTTCTCTGCTTCAAAAAACAGGTGGAGGGGCATTTTGTCTCCTTAACTTCACCATATGCACAAATTTAATCTAGAGTTTTGCACAAAAACAGAAAGCTCCAAAATATAAATACAGTTCTTGGAACTGTAATATGCTAAATCCTCATTACATATGGCCCTTCCCCAGAGAACATACAAATGAATCTCATTCCTTCACCTTTCTAATGGATTAAAGAACTCTACTGCCCAGACAGATGGTACTCAATGTTGGGAATAGCATTTACTACAATAAATTACACAGGATTAATATGAAAAACAAAGAAAAAAGTTCTCTCATTAAAATCAGTATCGTTAGTTGAATTAAAGTGGCAAAAAGATATTTTGGAGAAATGTCACCAAAGATTTATTATTATTACTATTTTGGCACAAAATATATTTGGAGAAAGAATTTTTAAAACTATCTTTGTTTAGCAAAACCAGCCCCATTCCAAATTTTTGCATTTATCCTGCTACTTCTAATAAATCAAGCACTCTTTATTTTGTGTTGATCTATTATTTTACCTTTAACTTTAAAAAGAGATAGCCTATCAATATTAAAAATGACTGTCAGAGTAATATAAAATATATCCATTGAATAGAATTTCTTCCTCCACTTCATTATACAAATTACTCTCATCCCATTCACAGGATTAAGCTAATTACTATCTTCCATTCACCCTTGAATTGAATAGAACAAAATTGGGCATCATAAATTACAATTAACTGAACAAAGTTATTCCCACATGTTTGTTTCTTATACCATTCTCATTTTGTTCTTGGTATTGCATATCCAAATCAACATATTTTGTTTGACCATAACTTTACACAAAATTTGCACAGAAGTATAAGTGCTATTAGAAAAAATATTTTTTTACATCTGTAAAACTATGTCACGGCAAAATGACTTATAGATTAAATGGTCAGGAATCTTTTTAATAGCAGGTAATTTTTATTCATTTTTTTCATTTAGCATGCTATATGAGTTAAGTCTGCACATATGATGAAAGTAATAGCTCATTAAAGCTCATATGTTTTATGACAGAGATTATTTTGAATGCATAGCAATATCAGCTTTTACTCTTAAAATATACAGTAATATTTGCAACAATTATTTTACATTTATAGTGTCCAAATAAATGTAAAATGTAACTTACCAGTGATGAAAATGTACCTGATCACTTCCAAAACCAAAAAATGCTTACCTTTTTCTGGACTTAAATTTTTATATACTTCGAGGTCTGCCATTAAATTTGTAATTATTATGCATTATTGGCAGACACAATAAAATCCTCCCTGAAGGAAAGCATCAGTTTAATCTTCATATCTCCAGAGATAAAACATTTGGAAAGCAGTCCTTAGAACTACACAATAACTTTGCCAATGCTGTCTTCTATAAGGCAAGATGGGGGCTTTGCAATCCATAACATGAGGACAGGAAAATACAAATCTGTAAGATAAGATTATACAACTTTCTTCAAAACTGAAAAGCACAGCCTGAAAGGAAAACTGGAAGCATCTGCTTTGTACTGCTGCTATTGTGGGAATGCAGGAGCAGCGACTACTTTGGTATGAGACATGCATACGTAGTATGATTAAGACCCTCTAGGCACTAAATGTGCATAATGCCTGTGAAGAACAGCTCTTTAAATGTCAAGAAAACCCTTCTCGTGCCTACAGAAGGCAGAGGGAAACTGATTACCATATCTGAGCTTAAGAATGGTCAAGTAACACAGACTGAATGCTGAAGATAAAACCAAAACAGAATCTCACTTAAAAGTAAGTCTCATCATCTGCAGCTGAGGGAATCCATGAACTGGAAGAAAAAAAACACCATTTGATCACACTTGTCCTTTCCCAGTTTTCATTTGTATTAATGAAAAAGATGTAAGGGTTTGTCCACTCCATAGACATTAACATTTAAAATACTACAAAAAAGGCTGAAAAGCTTAATGTAAGGTAGGGCCTGATCCTGCAAGATGCTGAGAACAGGATTGTCTCATTATCTTTTATAGAAATGACTGGTTCACAACACCTCCCATAATCAGGGCTTTTTAGAGGATAAAGTGTGCAAAGCAGTTCACAAGTAACAGGGTACAACCATGCAATGAATGACTGTCTCCTGTGACATGCTGAGTACCCTGAATTCCTACCATAGTCAACAGTGGGCATGTCTACACATGTGCTGTAACACACATTAACCTATTTTAATGCACATTAAAGTGTCACAAAAAACATGCTCTTTGCTAATGCACATTAAAATAGGCTAATGCGCCTTTTTCTAGTACCTCACAACGGAGGTACTAAGTTTAATGTGCATTACCAAAAGCGCATTAATGAATGTGTAGATGCACCCAGTAGTTAGCAGAATATGAGCCAAATTGCACTCCCAATTAAATGTGAGTAGTGTGACTGAAGTCAATAGGGTTATAGTCCAAGGTTATAGTGTGATGGAGGGAAGCATTTGGAATTGCATTAGTGTGCTAGCTTGTGATGGACCCACAGGAACAAACATCACAAGAGGGAAGTATGGTCCCATCCCCAACGCTTCACACCTTCCGCATACCCTACTTTATTCTACAGCAATACCTGGTAGCTTTTCTGCCTCCATGGCTTAGGAATCCCAAGCTGGCTAGCTAAATCAACATTACAATCCCTCCACACACCACGGCAGCACAAAGCAGCCATGCCAAACAACCAGACCTTGTCTACTATGGACCAAAAGAAAAAGCTTGCAATGAGGTAGTAGATGTTGATATATGGTAGGTAAACCACAGTGTACTAAGTCAGTTTGCATGAAAGTACATAGTCCAGCACGGCATTTTAGCAGGAAAGACATCAAGCAAAAGATCCTTAATAGCATTTTCACCACATATTTCAGTGGGATCAAAGGACATATTTAGAACAAAAGTCAAAGACTTTTGAATATATGTGTTTTTCACAATTCTGCATTTCCATGGAAGTGCTTTTTTGCATTCTATTTACCTACTTCCAGAATTCTTAAAAAACAAGGTTCTTAACCATCAACTTAAAAACTAAAAGAGAGTTTTAAAATATATAATCTACTACCTATTACAATCAACTTCCTATATTACTATATACAGATGAAAGTGGTTAATTACATATTTTTCTTTGCTTCCTCAATCTATCTTTCACCAGACAGCACAGTAAGTGTTACCAGTTTCAATGCTTTTCCTGCACTGCAAATCCAAAAAACAAAAAATCAATGCAAAGGTGCCTTTATTGTGGGAACAGACTTATCAAATGAGCAAAGTCACTCCAGTGAAGGAATTTTCATAGAAGCAAGATTTTAAATAGCTTCTTTCTCTATCTTCACTATGGCTTCTGAGACTATTTTTCACTGAGACAAGAGAAAATAATTTTAAAAAATAATAAAATAGTGATTGTAAATCCACAACACAAGGTGGGGATGTGGGGCAAACACAGTACATAAAACTACTTTTAGCTCGTTTTGGTAAATTGATTAGTTCCAAGTCTCTTTAAGTGGCTTGCTGAAGGTGGCAATGGAAGTCCCTCATTTGAGAGCAACACCCAGGAATTCTGAACTGTAGTCCCCTTATATGACCACCAAACCACACACATGAATTCCCGACTCCTGAATTCCTTACTTGCACCCAAACAGCTGTTTAAAAGAAAGATCACACCTATTTACCAGAAATAAGATTGTCTCCACATTCTGACTGTAACTTCCACCTAGAAACACATCTATCAGAAAGGTGTAGATGTGTTTTCTCTCATTCTGGTGGGTAGAACTTGTGTCATTGGTTAGCACAGGAGGTATGACAGATGTGACTGAGTTTGTGAATGAGATGTGTACTGCTTTGCATCTCATTCACAAGCTAGAGATTAATCTCCATACCTGCTGACCTAGCATGAGCAACTATTCTGGAACACAGGTCTTCACTCTTGTTCATTTAAACACTGCTTAGCCCTGACCAAAATCAGCTCCTTAAATTATCATCACAACGTTCTCTACAGACCTTAAAGCATCTTCAGGCCATTCAATCTGCATGATTAAAAAGGCAAACAAATTAAATATTATGTGATCGTATTCAATTTGAAATCACACTATATAGATAGTGAAAAAATAAAGAGGCAAAAGGGCTGTACCAACACAGGAGACATTCTGCATGACTGAGACCTCTTCCACCTTTGGAGAGATGCAGCTCACCTGACACCCCTCCATCAGGCAGTATGGGCAAGCATGGTACGTTCCTCATCCTGCTTTCCCCAAAGGAATTCTGAATAAGCCCTTCAGAGGGCACAATAGGAGAGAAGCTTTTCCTTCCCAGGACCAGGCATCATTTGGCCTACATATTTATGCCATGGTCCACCTTCAGGGCTCTACTGAAAACAGTCAGGCATAAGACAGGAAGGAAGTGGATTTCATGTGTTTCACATGTAGACTTCATCCCTTCTTTAGATGCTGAGGACATGGAAGAAAGACCTCCTACATCTATATGTATTCATGATGGACTGCAACCTGCTAGGAAACAGGCATTCAGAATATCCAGCAAGAGTAAAATCTGCCTATATAATAAAACTACTCCTAACATCTAATATTCACTCTTCCTGCTTGTAGTAAGGCTTTCAGCTGTGATGTCAACATACTTTACAAAACTTATGTTTACAAAATTAAACTTGACATTCATTCCACCTTCTATTACAACTGGGCACAAGTGGATCTAGGATCTAGGATTCAGCAAGATGGAGGTCCAGCACACCACCCCTCAGAATATGGTGGAGAAGGGGGAAGGGTACCGTTGTAGCTCCTGGGCAAGCAGGAATACTGGAGGGCAAGGAAGGGCATGGCAGGGAGCAGGTGCTGGAAGGAGAGATCTGCCCCTTGCTGCTACTGTCCCCAACTAACCCAAACTTCAGGGGGAGCCATAGAGCCACTCCTCTCACTTCATGGGACCTGATGGGCATCTGCAGGGAGTGCCTGCATGGTGCACAGAAATGGCTCTGGGGATTCATCTGTGCCTGACTCAGCTGAGAACAGCGGCAGCAATGCTGCAGGGCAGGTTCCTCTTTTCAGCACTTGCTCCTGTTCAGTGAAGGAGATCAGGGAGGAGTGGCAGGAAGCAGGCGCAAGAAATGGGAACCCACCTGCTGCCACCACTGTTTTCAGCTGAGTCCAGCACATTGCTCTAGAGGCTGGAGAGGGGGCAGTTGCAGCTCTGGGGCTCCCTCCTATGCCTCAATCAGCTAGGGATAGTGCCAGCAGTGGGCATTCCTTCCCCCTGCTCCCTTCCCACACCCGCATATTCCCTGACAGCCTATGGGCTCCAACTCCAGGGAAAGGATGTAGAGTGCCAGGTTCAGCCACAGACAGCAGCGGCAGAAATAGGGGTACGACTGCACCCCCCGCTGCAGGGTGGGCAACCAGAATAGCAATCAGAGCCAGAAGCCAAAGTCTTGACTCACTGTCCAATGCTAAAATCACTAGAGCAGCACATCATGCCCACTTCAAACAATGGGCTCAATCCTGCAAGCCTACTAGGGTGTTATTGCCACTGAAAGTCAATGGCAGCTCCACACACATGTGGAAAGCTTGTGGGATTGGGCTTTATAACAATTGCTTTTATATTGCTCAATTGTTCCCAAACATTTTAGGGGAGAACTCCTGAGGGTTTTCAATGGATCACTAAGAGAATATGGGAAAAGGTCTAGCTCACAAAAAAAGAAACAGCAAACAAAAATAGGTCAGAAGTCTTTTATATTGCCCCTCAAAAACAACAATGGAAACCTCAATCCAAAATGCTGCCTCCTCAGGGGGTTTCAGGAGAACTGTGGAGCTCACTCTATAGGCTCGTTCTAAAGTCTGTCTACATGATGACTTCTGTCAGACATAAAGCCATTAGCTCTAGTTTCCACTACATATATCTACATTCAAATGTACTTATCTATTATACATACAAGTCAAAATATTAAAATGAACTGCCTCATTGAATTCCAGTGTTAAATTCTTGATGTAATCAGACTGCACTCAATTACACATTATTAGGTACTAATTACTGCACATTTTTCAATGTTTTAGCCCCCACAAGCAATGTCAGCCATATTATAACTATAATTATATTATATTCCATACTATCATCTATATAAAGTATCTTTTAACTTGACAGCTCCTATGGAAGAAAGTCTGTTCAGTGATTTATTGATCAAGCCCTTAATTTTCAGGGCTTTTAAACTTTTTAAAAAACATAATTGCTTTACAAGTATGTTACTAAAATTTAAGTCAGAATATTAATTAGCAGAAACATCACAGTAAATCTAATGGAAACATAAACATAGTTCAAACTACATATGACTTTATGAGGAATGCTTGTAGCTTTATTTAGCTTGAAAAAATAAATACAACTCAGCCCTGACAAGCAAGATTTATATCAGATCCCGAGCACTGTCAGTCAGAGTAGAATCTGAAGGTGGTGTGTCTAAGAGGAAAGCCTCTAGATTACAGCTAAGCTGTCTGGAAAGAGGAAAAGTCAAAGGCAACTTTGCTCATTTTATACAACCTGACACAATAGCCAGGTCTTACTTACATACTACCTGAAACAATATTATAGCCTTACTGTTCTCTTGCTTTCAGCTCAAACAACAATAAATAACTGTCTGAAGATGAAACTACTTAATGTTGGGAATAGCCATGCACACAGGATCCACTAATGACTTTGAAACTAAAGTATTCAAAATTCCGTTCTGAAAAGTCTGTTTTATATCAACTCAGGGGGTGGTAAGTATATATTCAGAATCCAAACGTGGCAATATAATTTAGGCTTGCTTTCATGTGAGATAACAGTACGTACAGGCCAATTATTGCAGTTGTAGTTATTGTAGAATCAACACATTTATTAACAAAATATGCATTCATTTAAATAAGTGCCTAAAAATATTCTTCTGTCTTCCTTTCTGTCCTACTACATACTGTTTTGCTTTCAAATTATTTTATTTAATTCTAAAATATTTTGCAATCCTATTTATAAAAATATCAAAATAAAAAACAGCTATGGCTGAAGAATTCTGCCTGGCAGTGTTCCAGCATCTACCAGATAAGGCTATAAAAGCTGTACTATGTCATCTGTAAACTGTGGCTGTGTCCAGACGAGAGCGGCCGTGCGGTATGTGGCACTGCACACGTCTGCGGCGCCACATACCGAATGTTCAGTTGCTCTCTGCGCTGCAAGGGAGCAGCGTGGTGGGGGAGGGAGGTGGATAACCGGGTCAAAAAAAATCCCCCCACAAAAAAAAAATGGAGCAGCGCACATAGAGGCCGTGAATGCCACACAAAACTGATGCCTGGCTGGCCAAAGCTATACTCCAGCTGTCGGCCAGGCTCCAAACGGCAGGATCACCACTGCTGCAGCCCCAGTGACCCAGGTTACCCCTACTGCACCCGGGATACCCTGCCACGCACCAAAGGGCACAAGGCACAGGCATTTCCTGGGGACAACCAGCAGCAGCATAACATGTGCTGCTACAAGTTGCCCCTGGGAAACCAAACATCACAGGCCATTTCCACACGAGCATGTATTATATACATATAATGATAAGTGAAATTAGACCATGTGAAATCGTTACCATGTGGAGAAACAAGTGACCAGTAGGTCTGTGCGAAGCAGCTAGTATTTGCTTGAGATTCGGATTCGGCCAATTTGGAGGACAGTGATTCGATTCAGTGATTCAAATCACTGTCCCTATCGATTCGGCCAAATCTCCAAATCAGCAAGGCCAGGCCCATCCCCCACCCCTCTCCCAGCCTGCCCCAGCTCCCAGCACTTGTTTAATAGAAAGCCCCACTCAGAGGGTGCTGCCAGGTGGGGGGCCATCCCCGCTGCCTCCCACTGCCCCAGACTGCATGGGTGTCTC